>NC_092103.1:48291161-48311161 GCF_045679555.1 Salvelinus alpinus | reverse complement strand
TCTCCCTCCCTCTCCCTGTACTCCCCGTCCTCCCTGTCTTTCCCTCTCTTAGTCTCTCTGTTCCCCCTGTCCTCCCTGCCTTTCCCTCTCTTAGTCTCTCTGTTCCCCCTGTCCTCCCTGTCTTTCCCTCTCTTAGTCTCTCTGTTCCCCCTGTCCTCCCTGCCTTTCCCTCTCTTAGTCTCTCTGTTCCCCCTGTCCTCCCTGTCTTTCCCTCTCTTAGTCTCTCTGTTCCCCCTGTCCTCCGTGTCTTTCCCTGTCTTAGTCTCTCTGTTCCCCCTGTCCTCCCTGTCTTTCCCTCTCTTAGTCTCTCTGTTCCCCCTGTCCTCCCTCTCTTAGTCTCTCTGTTCCCCCTGTCCTCCCTCTCTTAGTCTCTCTGTTCCCCCTGTCCTCCCTCTCTTAGTATCTCTGTTCCCCCTGTCCTCCCTCTCTTAGTCTCTCTGTTCCCCCTGTCCTCCCTCTGTCTTTCCCTCTCTTAGTCTCTCTGTTCCCCCTGTCCTCCCTCTGTCTTTCCCTCTCTTAGTCTCTCTGTTCCCCCCGTCATCCCTGTCTTAGTCTCTCTGTTCCCCCTGTCCTCCCTCTCTTAGTCTCTCTGTTCCCCCCGTCCTCCCTCTGTCTTTCCCTCTCTTAGTCTCTCTGTTCCCCCTGTCCTCCCTGCCTTTCCCTCTCTTAGTCTCTCTGTTCCCCCTGTCCTCCCTGCCTTTCCCGCTCTTAGTCTCTCTGTTCCCCCTGTCCTCCCTCTGTCTTTCCCTCTCTTAGTCTCTCTGTTCCCCCTGTCCTCCCTCTGTCTTTCCCTCTCTTAGTCTCTCTGTTCCCCCTGTCCTCCCTGCCTTTCCCTCTCTTAGTCTCTCTGTTCCCCCTGTCCTCCCTGCCTTTCCCTCTCTTAGTCTCTCTGTTCCCCCGTCCTCCCTGTCTTTCCCTCTCTTAGTCTCTCTGTTCCCCCTGTCCTCCCTGCCTTTCCCTCTCTTAGTCTCTCTGTTCCCCCTGTCCTCCCTGTCTTTCCCTCTCTTAGTCTCTCTGTTCCCCCGTCCTCCCTGTCTTTCCCTCTCTTAGTCTCTCTGTTCCCCCTGTCCTCCCTGCCTTTCCCTCTCTTAGTCTCTCTATTCCCCCTGTCCTCCCTGTCTTTCCCTCTCTTAGTCTCTCTGTTCCCCCTGTCCTCCCTGTCTTTCCCTCTCTTAGTCTCTCTGTTCCCCCTGTCCTCCCTGTCTTTCCCTCTCTTAGTCTCTCTGTTCCCCCTGTCCTCCCTGTCTTTCCCTCTCTTAGTCTCTCTGTTCCCCCTGTCCTCCCTGTCTTTCCCTCTCTTAGTCTCTCTGTTCCCCCTGTCCTCCCTGTCTTTCCCTCTCTTAGTCTCTCTGTTCCCCCTGTCCTCCCTGTCTTTCCCTCTCTTAGTCTCTCTGTTCCCCCTGTCCTCCCTGTCTTTCCTGTTTCTCTGTAACCTCCCTCTTTGTTATATCTGTCAGTCACCACACCTCCTTTGTTTCCTCTGTAATATTTCACCAACAATCTGTCAGAAGAAGATCACCAGGGGAGAGTTTGGGTGAGGCACCACGGTCTTTGGTGAAACTCTCATAAAATACATGACGGTCTTATTTCAAGGTGTTTTTTAAATGACATGAAAAAATAAGAAATGCCAAAACATATCCCTGCTAAGCTTGTCTGAAAATATTTGTTTGTGCAGCAACATGGACTCCTGTTAGGCTCTGATCATGCAGCAACAGGGACTGCTGTTAGATTCTGATCATGCAGCAACATGGACTCCTGTTAGGCTCTGATCATGCAGCAACATGGACTCCTGTTAGGCTCTGATCATGCAGCAACATGGACTCCTGTTAGGCTCTGATCATGCAGCAACATGGACTGCTGTTAGGCTCTGATCATGCAGCAACATGGACTGCTGTTAGGCTCTGATCATGCAGCAACATGGACTGCTGTTAGGCTCTGATCATGTAGCAACATGACCTGCTGTTAGGCTCTGATCATGCAGCAACATGGACTCCTGTTAGGCTCTGATCATGCAGCAACAGGGACTGCTGTTAGGCTCTGATCATGCAGCAACATGGACTCCTGTTAGGCTCTGATCATGCAGCAACATGGACTGCTGTTAGGCTCTGATCATGCAGCAACATGGACTCCTGTTAGGCTCTGATCATGCAGCAACATGGACTGCTGTTAGGCTCTGATCATGCAGCAACATGACCTGCTGTTAGGCTCTGATCATGCAGCAACATGGACTCCTGTTAGGCTCTGATCATGCAGCAACATGACCTGCTGTTAGGCTCTGATCATGCAGCAACATGGACTCCTGTTAGGCTCTGATCATGCAGCAACATGACCTGCTGTTAGGCTCTGATCATGTAGCAACATGGACAGCTGTTAGGCTCTGATCATGCAGCAACATGGACTGCTGTTAGGCTCTGATCATGCAGCAACATGGACTGCTGTTAGGCTCCTATCATGCAGCAACATGGACTGCTGTTAGGCTCCTATCATGCAGCAACATGGACTACTGTTAGGCTCTGATCATGCAGCAACATGGACTGCTGTTAGGCTCTGATCATGCAGCAACATGGACTGCTGTTAGGCTCTGATCATGCAGCAACATGGACAGCTGTTAGGCTCTGATCATGCAGCAACATGGACAGCTGTTAGGCTCTGATCATGCAGCAACATGGACTGCTGTTAGGCTCTGATCATGCAGCAACATGGACTACTGTTAGGCTCTGATCATGCAGCAACATGGACTGCTGTTAGGCTCTGATCATGTAGCAACATGACCTGCTGTTAGGCTCTGATCATGCAGCAACATGGACTGCTGTTAGGCTCTGATCATGCAGCAACATGGACAGCTGTTAGGCTCTGATCATGCAGCAACATGGACAGCTGTTAGGCTCTGATCATGCAGCAACATGGATAGCTGTTAGGCTCTGATCATGCAGCAACATGGACTGCTGTTAGGCTCTGATCATGCAGCAACATGGACTGCTGTTAGGCTCTGATCATGCAGCAACATGGACTGCTGTTAGGCTCTGATCATGTAGCAACATGACCTGCTGTTAGGCTCTGATCATGCAGCAACATGGACTCCTGTTAGGCTCTGATCATGCAGCAACAGGGACTGCTGTTAGGCTCTGATCATGCAGCAACATGGACTCCTGTTAGGCTCTGATCATGCAGCAACATGGACTGCTGTTAGGCTCTGATCATGCAGCAACATGGACTCCTGTTAGGCTCTGATCATGCAGCAACATGGACTGCTGTTAGGCTCTGATCATGCAGCAACATGACCTGCTGTTAGGCTCTGATCATGCAGCAACATGGACTCCTGTTAGGCTCTGATCATGCAGCAACATGACCTGCTGTTAGGCTCTGATCATGCAGCAACATGGACTCCTGTTAGGCTCTGATCATGCAGCAACATGACCTGCTGTTAGGCTCTGATCATGTAGCAACATGGACAGCTGTTAGGCTCTGATCATGCAGCAACATGGACTGCTGTTAGGCTCTGATCATGCAGCAACATGGACTGCTGTTAGGCTCCTATCATGCAGCAACATGGACTGCTGTTAGGCTCCTATCATGCAGCAACATGGACTACTGTTAGGCTCTGATCATGCAGCAACATGGACTGCTGTTAGGCTCTGATCATGCAGCAACATGGACTGCTGTTAGGCTCTGATCATGCAGCAACATGGACAGCTGTTAGGCTCTGATCATGCAGCAACATGGACTGCTGTTAGGCTCTGATCATGCAGCAACATGGACTGCTGTTAGGCTCTGATCATGCAGCAACATGGACTACTGTTAGGCTCTGATCATGCAGCAACATGGACTGCTGTTAGGCTCTGATCATGTAGCAACATGACCTGCTGTTAGGCTCTGATCATGCAGCAACATGGACTGCTGTTAGGCTCTGATCATGCAGCAACATGGACAGCTGTTAGGCTCTGATCATGCAGCAACATGGACAGCTGTTAGGCTCTGATCATGCAGCAACATGGATAGCTGTTAGGCTCTGATCATGCAGCAACATGACCTGCTGTTAGGCTCTGATCATGCAGCAACATGGACTGCTGTTAGGCTCTGATCATGCAGCAACATGGATAGCTGTTAGGCTCCTATCATGCAGCAACATGGACAGCTGTTAGGCTCTGATCATGCAGCAACATGGACTGCTGTTAGGCTCTGATCATGCAGCAACATGGACTGCTGTTAGGCTCTGATCATGCAGCAACATGGACTGCTGTTAGGCTCTGATCATGCAGCAACATGGACTACTGTTAGGCTCTGATCATGCAGCAACATGGACTGCTGTTAGGCTCTGATCATGTAGCAACATGACCTGCTGTTAGGCTCTGATCATGCAGCAACATGGACTGCTGTTAGGCTCTGATCATGCAGCAACATGGACAGCTGTTAGGCTCTGATCATGCAGCAACATGGACAGCTGTTAGGCTCTGATCATGCAGCAACATGGATAGCTGTTAGGCTCTGATCATGCAGCAACATGACCTGCTGTTAGGCTCTGATCATGCAGCAACATGGACTGCTGTTAGGCTCTGATCATGCAGCAACATGGATAGCTGTTAGGCTCCTATCATGCAGCAACATGGACAGCTGTTAGGCTCTGATCATGCAGCAACATGGACTGCTGTTAGGCTCTGATCATGCAGCAACATGGACAGCTGTTAGGCTCTGATCATGCAGCAACATGACCTGCTGTTAGGCTCTGATCATGCAGCAACATGGACAGCTGTTAGGCTCTGATCATGCAGCAACATGGACTGCTGTTAGGCTCTGATCATGCAGCAACATGGACTACTGTTAGGCTCTGATCATGCAGCAACATGACCTGCTGTTAGGCTCTGATCATGCAGCAACATGGACAGCTGTTAGGCTCTGATCATGTAGCAACATGACCTGCTGTTAGGCTCTGATCATGCAGCAACATGGACTGCTGTTAGGCTCTGATCATGCAGCAACATGGACAGCTGTTAGGCTCTGATCATGCAGCAACATGGACAGCTGTTAGGCTCTGATCATGCAGCAACATGGATAGCTGTTAGGCTCTGATCATGCAGCAACATGACCTGCTGTTAGGCTCTGATCATGCAGCAACATGGACTGCTGTTAGGCTCTGATCATGCAGCAACATGGACTGCTGTTAGGCTCCTATCATGCAGCAACATGGACAGCTGTTAGGCTCTGATCATGCAGCAACATGGATAGCTGTTAGGCTCTTATCATGCATCAACATGGACTGCTGTTAGGCTCTGATCATGCAGCAACATGGACTGCTGTTAGGCTCTGATCATGCAGCAACATGGACTGCTGTTAGGCTCTGATCATGCAGCAACATGACCTGCTGTTAGGCTCTTATCATGCAGCAACATGGACTCCTGTTAGGCTCTGATCATGCAGCAACATGGACTGCTGTTAGGCTCTGATCATGCAGCAACATGGACTGCTGTTAGGCTCTGATCATGCAGCAACATGGACTGCTGTTAGGCTCTGATCATGCAGCAACATGGACTGCTGTTAGGCTCTGATCATGCAGCAACATGACCTGCTGTTAGGCTCTTATCATGCAGCAACATGGACTCCTGTTAGGCTCTGATCATGCAGCAACATGGACTGCTGTTAGGCTCTGATCATGCAGCAACATGACCTGCTGTTAGGCTCTGATCATGCAGCAACATGACCTGCTGTTAGGCTCTTATCATGCAGCAACATGGACTCCTGTTAGGCTCTGATCATGCAGCAACATGGACTACTGTTAGGCTCTGATCATGCAGCAACATGGACTGCTGTTAGGCTCTGATCATGCAGCAACATGACCTGCTGTTAGGCTCTGATCATGCAGCAACATGACCTGCTGTTAGGCTCTGATCATGCAGCAACATGGACTGCTGTTAGGCTCTGATCATGCAGCAACATGACCTGCTGTTAGGCTCTGATCATGCAGCAACATGACCTGCTGTTAGGCTCTGATCATGCAGCAACATGGACTCCTGTTAGGCTCTGATCATGCAGCAACATGACCTGCTGTTAGGCTCTGATCATGCAGCAACATTGACAGCTGTTAGGCTCTGATCATGCAGCAACATGGACTCCTGTTAGGCTCTGATCATGCAGCAACATGGACTGCTGTTAGGCTCTGATCATGCAGCAACATGACCTGCTGTTAGGCTCTGATCATGCAGCAACATGACCTGCTGTTAGGCTCTGATCATGCAGCAACATGGACAGCTGTTAGGCTCTGATCATGCAGCAACATGGACTGCTGTTAGGCTCTGATCATGCAGCAACATGGACTGCTGTTAGGCTCCTATCATGCAGCAACATGGACTGCTGTTAGGCTCTGATCATGCAGCAACATGACCTGCTGTTAGGCTCTGATCATGCAGCAACATGGACAGCTGTTAGGCTCTGATCATGTAGCAACATGACCTGCTGTTAGGCTCTGATCATGCAGCAACATGGACTGCTGTTAGGCTCTGATCATGCAGCAACATGGACTGCTGTTAGGCTCTGATCATGCAGCAACATGGACTGCTGTTAGGCTCTGATCATGCAGCAACATGGACTGCTGTTAGGCTCTTATCATGCATCAACATGGACTGCTGTTAGGCTCTGATCATGCAGCAACATGGACAGCTGTTAGGCTCCTATCATGCAGCAACATGGACAGCTGTTAGGCTCTGATCATGCAGCAACATGGACTGATGTTAGGCTCTGATCATGCAGCAACATGACCTGCTGTTAGGCTCTGACCATGCAGCAACATGGACTGCTGTTAGGCTCTGATCATGCAGCAACATGACCTGCTGTTAGGCTCTGATCATGCAGCAACATGGACAGCTGTTAGGCTCCTATCATGCAGCAACATGGACAGCTGTTAGGCTCTGATCATGCAGCAACATGGACTGCTGTTAGGCTCTGATCATGCAGCAACATGGACTCCTGTTAGGCTCTGATCATGCAGCAACATGGACTCCTGTTAGGCTCTGATCATGCAGCAACATGGACAGCTGTTAGGCTCTGATCATGCAGCAACATGGACTGCTGTTAGGCTCTGATCATGCAGCAACATGGACTGCTGTTAGGCTCTGATCATGCAGCAACATGGACTGCTGTTAGGCTCTGATCATGCAGCAACATGACCTGCTGTTAGGCTCTGATCATGCAGCAACATGGACTGCTGTTAGGCTCTGACCATGCAGCAACATGGACTGCTGTTAGGCTCTGATCATGCAGCAACATGACCTGCTGTTAGGCTCTGATCATGCAGCAACATGGACTGCTGTTAGGCTCTGATCATGCAGCAACATGGACTGTTGTTAGGCTCTAATCCTGCTGAGTGATAAAGTATTCCTCCTCACAGCCGGTGCATATAGAGCTAGATCTACCGTGGGTGCCTCCTTAACTGTACCCTTGTTCACTATGGGCCCTCGTTAAAAAGAAGTAGTCCTCTACATAGGGAATAGGGTGGAAGAAGTCCTCTACATAGGGAATAGGGTGGAAGTAGTCCTCTACATAGGGAATAGGGTGGAAGTAGTCCTCTACATAGGGAATAGGGTGGAAGTAGTCCTCTACATAGGGAATAGGGTGGAAGTTGTCCTCTACATAGGGAATAGGGTGGAAGTAGTCCTCTACATAGGGAATAGGGTGGAAGTAGTCCTCTACATAGGGAATAGGGTGGAAGTAGTCCTCTACATAGGGAATAGGGTGGAAGTAGTCCTCTACATAGGGAATAGGGTGGAAGTAGTGCACTACATAGGGAATAGGGTGGAAGTAGTCCTCTACATAGGGAATAGGGTGGAAGTAGTGCAATACATAGAGAATAGGGTGGAAATAGTCCTCTACATAGGGAATAGGGTGGAAGTAGTCCTCTACATAGGGAATAGGGTGGAAGTAGTGCACTACATAGGGAATAGGGTGGAAGTAGTCCTCTACATAGGGAATAGGGTGGAAGTTTTCCTCTACATAGGGAATAGGGTGGAAGTAGTGCACTACATAGGGAATAGGGTGGAAGTAGTGCACTACATAGGGAATAGGGTGGAAGTAGTCCTCTACATAGGGAATAGGGTGGAAGTTGTCCTCTACATAGGGAATAGGGTGGAAGTAGTCCTCTACATAGGGAATAGGGTGGAAGTAGTCCTCTACATAGGGAATAGGGTGGAAGTAGTCCTCTACATAGGGAATAGGGTGGAAGTTGTGCACTACATAGGGAATAGGGTGGAAGTAGTGCACTACATAGGGAATAGGGTGGAAGTAGTGCACTGCATAGGGAATAGGGTGGAAATATTCCACTACATAGGGAATAGGGTGGAAGTAGTGCTCTACATAGGGAATAGGGTGGAAGTAGTCCTCTACATAGGGAATAGGGTGGAAGTAGTCCTCTACATAGGGAATAGGGTGGAAGTAGTCCTCTACATAGGGAATAGGGTGGAAGTTGTGCACTACATAGGGAATAGGGTGGAAGTTGTGCACTACATAGGGAATAGGGTGGAAGTAGTGCACTGCATAGGGAATAGGGTGGAAATAGTCCACTACATAGGGAATAGGGTGGAAGTAGTGCACTACATAGGGAATAGGGTGGAAATAGTCCACTACATAGGGAATAGGGTGGAAGTAGTCCTCTACATAGGGAATAGGGTGGAAGTTGTGCACTACATAGGGAATAGGGTGGAAGTAGTGCACTACATAGGGAATAGGGTGGAAATAGTCCACTACATAGGGAATAGGGTGGAAGTAGTCCTCTACATAGGGAATAGGGTGGAAATAGTCCTCTACATAGGGAATAGGGTGGAAGTAGTGCACTACATAGGGAATAGGGTGCCATTTGCAGGTAGTATTCATATTAGCATTTGAATCATTCAGCACCATGCAGAGAGGATAGTCCCCTCTCATCCCCTCATAATGAATAGGAGGATGAGGTGGAGGAGAGAGAGAGAGACAGAGAGAGAGAGAGATAGGAGGAGAGAAGGAGGAGAGAGAGAGAGAGGAGGAGAGATAGAGAGAGAAGGAGGCCACATAGAGAGAGAGAGAGAGAGAGAGAGAGAGAGAGAGAGAGAGAGGAGAGAGTGAGAGAGAGAGAGAGAGAGAGAGGAGAGAGAGAGAGACAGGAGGAGAGATAGAGAGAGAAGGAGGCCACATAGAGAGAGAGAGAGAGAGAGAGAGAGAAGAGAGGAGAGAGGAGAGAGAGAAAACAAAAAGATAATTACTTGACACATTGGAAAGAATTAACAAAAAAACAGAGCAAACTAGAATGCTATTTGGCCCTAAACAGAGAGTATACAGTGGCAGAATACCTGACCACTGTGACTGACCCAAACTTAAGGAAAGCTTTGACTATGTACAGACTCAGTGAGCATAGCCTTGCTATTGAGAAAGGCCGCCGTAGGCAGACATGGCTCTCAAGAGAAGACAGGCTATGTGCTCACTGCCCACAAAATGAGGTGGAAACTGAGCTGCACTTCCTAACCTCCTGCCCAATGTATGACCATATTAGAGAGACATATTTCCCTCAGATTACACAGATCCACAAAGAATTTGAAAACAAATCCAATTTTGATAAACTCCCATATCTACTGGGTGAAATTCCACAGTGTGCCATCACAGCAGCAAGATTTGTGACCTGTTGCCACAAGAAAAGGGCAACCAGTGAAGAACAAACACCATTGTAAATACAACCCATATTTATGCTTATTTATTTGAACTTGTGTGCTTTAACCATTTGTACATTGTTACAACACTGTATATATATAATATGACATTTGTAATGTCTTTATTGTTTTGAAACTTCTGTATGTGTAATGTTTACTGTTAATTTGTATTGTTTATTTCACTTTTGTGTATTATCTACCTCACTTGCTTTGGCAATGTTAACACATGTTTCCCATGCCAATAAAGCCCCTTGAATTGAATTGAATTGAATTGAGAGAGAGAGAGAGAGAGAGAGAGAGAGAGAGAGAGAGAGAGAGAGAGAGAGAGAGACAGGAGGAGAGATAGAGAGAGAAGGAGGCCACATAGAGAGAGAGAGAGAGAGAGAGAGAGAGAGAGAGAGAGAGAGAGAGAGAGAGAGAGAGAGAGAGAGAGAGAGAGAGAGAGAGGAGGAGAGATTGAGAGAGAAGGAAGCCACATAGAGAGATAGAGAGAGAGAGAGACAGAGAGAGAGACAGAGAGAGAGACAGAGAGAGAGATAGAGAGAGAGACAGGAGGAGAGATAGAGAGACAGAGAGAGAAGGGGGGATAGTATCCCTGTTCTACAGAAGGAGAGGAACCATGAAAAGGTGCCACTCTAAAGTTAATGCTTTTGATTGAAAAATGTATCTTCTTTTGTAATGCTGACAGGGTGGTTGTAAAGTAACAACATGAGCCAACATAACCACCACGCCCCCCCCCCCCCCCCCCCGTGTACACTGTTATAAATATGTATGACTCTGTATGGAACGCACAGAACAGAGAACACACAGCTGAAGAAAACACAAACGACATAGAATACCTTCAAGCAACTGCTGCCGTATCTGCCACACCGTCTAGTCATATCCGAGTCTGTCACTGCTCAGACTCACCCGCTATTAATATCATATCAAAGTCATTTAGCCCAGGCACCGATATTCTCTCTCTCATTTAGTCAGAATAGTGAAGCTTTCAATTTAAATATTCCTCTCATCCACACGAACACATTTTAATGACGTATGTAATGTTCGGATGTAGGGTGGTCACGAAAATAAAGATGTGTGATTATGTTTGAACGTAGAAAATGCCCCGGTCGGACAGCTCTTAAACGTTATCGTTGCCCGAAGCGGGAAAAAAAAAAAGTTTTAACTTCGATATCTCTGATGATTTAGAACGCGCTGTTTCATTGGACTATGACACTATTTAGTAGGAAGTTAAAAGTAACCTCAGCGGGTAAATAGTAACTGTCTGGTAAGGCTGGACATACAAGGGTTGTAAAGACAAGAGAGCCTTGCTAATGAAGCGGTGGTATGCAGAATATCAAATGTTAATTAGTCACGTGCTTCTGAAAACAACAGGTGTAGATTAACAGTGAAATGCGTACTTACGGGCCCTTCCCAACAACGCACAGAGAAACATAGAGAAATAATACCACAAATAATACTGTAAATACACAATGAGTAGGAGATAGTTCTAAATATACAGTGAGCAGGAGATAGTTCTAAATATACAGTGAGCAGGAGATAGTTCTAAATACACAATGAGCAGGAGATTGTTCTAAATACACAGTGAGCAGGAGATAGTTCTAAATACACAATGAGCAGGAGATAGTTCTAAATACACAATGAGCAGGAGATAGTTCTAAATACACAATGAGCAGGAGATAGTTCTAAATACACAATGAGCAGGAGATTGTTCTAAATACACAGTGAGCAGGAGATAGTTCTAAATACACAATGAGCAGGAGATAGTTCTAAATACACAATGAGCAGGAGATAGTTCTAAATACACAATGAGCAGGAGATAGTTCTAAATACACAATGAACAGGAGATAGTTCTAAATACACAATGAGCAGGAGATTGTTCTAAATACACAGTGAGCAGGAGATAGTTCTAAATACACAATGAGCAGGAGATAGTTCTAAATACACAATGAGCAGGAGATAGTTCAAAATACACAATGAGCAGGAGATAGTTCTAAATACACAGTGAGCAGGAGATAGTTCAAAATACACAATGAGCAGGAGATAGTTCTAAATACACAGTAAGCAGGAGATAGTTCTATATACACAATGAGCAGGAGATAGTTCTAAATACACAGTGAGCAGGAGATAGTTCTAAATACACAGTGAGCAGGAGATAGTTCTAAATACACAGTGAGCAGGAGATAGTTCTAAATACACAGTGAGCAGGAGATAGTTCTAAATACACAGTGAGCAGGATATAGTTCTAAATACACAATGAGCAGGAGATAGTTCTAAATACACAATGAGCAGGGGATAGTTCGAAAACAAATCCAATTTTGATAAACTCCCATATCTACTGGGTGAAATTCCACAGTGTGCCATCACAGCAGCAAGATTTGTGACCTGTTGCCACAAGAAAAGGGCAACCAGTGAAGAACAAACACCACTGTAAATACAACCCATATTTATGTTTATTTATTTTAACTTGTGTGCTTTAACCATTTGTACATTGTTACAACACTGCATATATATAATATGACATTTGTAATGTCTTTATTGTTTTGAAACTTCTGTATGTGTAATGTTTACTGTTCATTTTTATTGTTTATTTGACTTTTGTATATTACCTACCTCACTTGCTTTGGCAATGTTAACACATGTTTCCCATGCCAATAAAGCCCCTTGAATTGAATTGAATTGAATAGTTCTAAATATACAATGAGCATGTAGTGAGCAGGAGATAGTTCTAAATACACAATGAGCATGTAGTGAGCAGGAGATAGTTCTAAATACACAATGAGCATGTAGTGAGCAGGAGATAGCCACCCTTTGCCTTGATGACAGCTTTGCACACTCTGATTATAGACTATAGTCTATATAAGGTCAGAGCAAAAACCAAGCCATGAGGTCGAAAGGAATTGTCTGTTGAGCTCCAAAACGGGATTGAGTCGAGGCACAGATCTGGGGAAGGGTGCCAAAACATTACTGCAGCATTGAAGGTCCCCAAGAACACAGTGGCCTCCATCATTCTGAAATGGAAGAAGTTTGGAACCACCAAGACTCTTCCTAGAACTGGCCGCCAGTCGAAACTGAGCATTCGGGGGAGTAGGGTCTTGATCAGGGAGGTGACCAAGAACCCGATGGTCACTCTGACAGAGCTCTAGAGTTCCTCTGTGGAGATGGGAGAAGCTTCCAGATGAACAAACATCTCTGTAGCACTCCACCAATCAGGCCTTTATGTTAGAGTGGCCAGACAGAAGACACTCCTCAGTAAAAGGCACATGGTACATGTCTGATTAGGTCTGTAATACATATTAGTGGTAGTATGATAGATGTCTGATAGGACCTGTGAATGCAGGTCAGCCATTCACTAATGATGAACCAGGTTCTCAGTATTCACTAAGGGACAAAGGCTACTCCATCTGAACAGTCTACTGCAGAAGTACTGTGTACGGTCTGTAATTGTCCTACCAAGAGTTGCTGAATATCGTCTCATCTTCAGCCTTCTCCGCTGTTCATACACTTTGGTTTCAAAGGTAACAACATTCCCTGAAAATGAACCATTCTCATCCATGTTTTTCTCTTCTCCCTTCAGGTGCACAGTCCTCATCATCGTCCCAGGTGTTCGTGGACTTCATCTTGGTTCTGGAACCCCAGGACACTGTGACGTTACGGGGCGGTGTTCTCCAGCTGGACTGTGAGGCTCAGTCAGACCAGGGTATTCCAGTCATCGTCTGGAAGAAGGACGGGGTGCTGCTCAGCGCCGTGGTGGACGAGAGGAGACAGCAGTTCCCTAACGGGTCTCTAGTGGTCCAGAACGTGGTTCACTCACGACACCACCGACCTGACGAGGGGCTCTACCAGTGTCTGGCCAAGCTGGATGGGGTGGGAGCCATCGTCAGCAGAACGGCTCAAGTGACTGTTTCTGGTAAGAGAACTTTACTTATTGTACTTGTCTTTCCTGTACATTTAACGCGTCATTTCCTGTTACCAAGTACTGAGTTTGCAGATGGCACCACCTACTTTGACTTAGTATTCTTGGCCCCAGTTGGGAGCATAGGCTCTCCAACTCACTCCTTTCATGATGTTCTAAGCCAAGGTTTCTCTTCATTCTCCTTGGAAATGGGAGTTTCCATAGTTAACATGAAGCTGTTGTGAGAATGTGTTATCAGTCTTGTATTGGTGTGAGTCGTATTTCGACGGTCCGGTTTCACCTCCTTTGCTTCAGTACGTGATCCAAACTCAGGGCTCCTTCTTTGTCTCACCTTTATTGAACCGGGCAAGTCAGTTAATTAAGAACAAATTATTTTTTACAATGGCGGCCTACCCCGGCCAAACCTTAACCCTGGGCCAATTGTGCGCCTCTCTAAGGGACTCCCAACCATGAACGGTTGTGAAACAGCCTGGAATCGAACCAGGGTCTGTAGTGGCGCCTCTTCCACTGAGATGCAGTGCCTTAGACCGCTACACCATATGAAACAGTACATTTCTATACGATTACGATCATCTGAGTTATAAATGTCTGCTTGATATTATTGGATATGAGCTGCATGTGATCGTACATGTCTTTAGTGTATCTCAGAGTCAGAGTAAGTCCAAGTTAATGCGAGGTCAACGACCTGGAAGCCATTCTGCTTGTCAAAGCAGTAAACATTTAAGGAGACACATTTTTTCCCCTAGAAACTAGGGAGAATTGTAACGATACCATTTCCCCAACCCAATGCCCAGAATGCCATTGCTTCTCAGAGGTATAAACATTTGAGCCAACAAGGTAAAAAAAAAAAAAAAAAGTCTGTCAATGTGACCTTGAGCAAATGCACTTAAACCCTAATTGCTCCAGGGTCGCCATATATACTGGCTGACCGTAGTCTCAGAGGGTGTCTCTGGGAGAGTTGAGATATGAAGAACAAAAAACACATTTCCAATTAACACATGCATATTAATACACACTTGTACATGTGTGGAATAGGACAAATATAAGCACCCAAACTAATTATTATTATTGTTATTATTATTTAGCAATCACATATACACTTTGAGAAAGGACAGGAAAGATGTATTTTATTATTATTTGTATGATAATAATCATATGTATAATTATTAATATTATTGTTATTACTGGTATTATTATTTATATTATTGTTATTGTTATTATACCTATTATTGTTATTATTATAATTATACATATTATTGTTATTATAATTAGTGTTGTTATTATTATAATTATAATACTTATTATTATAATTATTACTATTATTATTATTATTATTTTCTTCTGTTTTTTTCTTTTGTTAATATTTTCTTTTTTAGCAATTTGATAATTTTCTTCCTTTTTAACTGTATTGTTGGTTAAGGGCTTAAGGGCTCGTAAGTCAGCATTTCACGGTAAAGTTTACACTTTGTATTTGGCCCAAATAACATTTTATTTTATTGTATTTTATGTGACTGCCCTGAATACCATTCATTCACTGACTGACTGAATGCAGTGAGTTGGACTCAGTGAGCGACAGCCGACCAGCTGAGCAGCGTTGAGCTGCAGTGAGACGATGTTATCCAATAGGCTGAGGGGGAGCTAGATTATACACTGATACACCGATACGCACACCCGCGCAGGAGAGCACGCACACACGTTATCCAGGCACAGATGAGGTGGCGGTAGGTCTCCTCCTCCACTCCTCTCCTCCTTTTCTCCTCTCCTCCTTCTCTCCTCCTCCTCTCCTCCTTCTCTCCTCCTCTCCTCCTCTCCTCCTTCTCTCCTCCTTCTCTCCTCCTCCACTCCTCCTCCTCTCCTCTCCTCTCCTCCTCTCCTCCTACTCCTCCCCCCCTTCCCCTCCTCCTCTCCTCCTCCCCTCCTCATCTCCTCCTCCTCTCCTCCTCCATGGCGGGGGACATGGTTATCATGAATCAGAGTGAGGAGTTCTTGACCTGAGGTAGCAGGAGGCTGTTTGGAGGCGCTGGGCCGAGGCTAAGCTGCTTAGTTAAGAGTCTAATGATGAACAGTGGAGGGCAGCAGGGGAGAGCTCTGTTTAGTCTAATAATCATCACTAAGGAGAGGCTTTATGTCTAATCTGTAGACTGACATTCATCACTAAGGAGAGGCTTTATGTCTAATCTGGAAGACTGACCAAGGAGATGATAAGTGGATCATGATGGTTCTATCGCTACTATTGTTTACTGTGTAATAGGTCAGAGGTCAGAGACCCTCCACCAACCTGTAATATAGGTCAGAGGTCAGAGAGCCTCCACCAACCTGTATTATAGGTCAGAGATCCTCCACCAACCTGTATTATAGGTCAGAGAGCCTCCACCAACCTGTATTATAGGTCAGAGATCCTCCACCAACCTGTATTATAGGTCAGAGGTCAGAGATCCTCCACCAACCTGTATTATAGGTCAGAGGTCAGAGACCCTCCACCAACCTGTATTATAGGTCAGAGACCCTCCTCCAACCTGTGTAATAGGTCAGAGGTCAGAGACCCTCCACCAACCTGTATTATAGGTCAGAGGTCAGAGATCCTCCACCATCCTGTATTATAGGTCAGAGGTCAGAGCCCCTCCACCAACCTGTATTATAGGTCAGAGACCCTCCACCAACCTGTATTATAGGTCAGAGGTCAGAGATCCTCCACCAACCTGTATTATAGGTCAGAGGTCAGAGATCCTCCACCAACCTGTATTATAGGTCAGAGGTCAGAGATCCTCCACCAACCTGTATTATAGGTCAGAGGTCAGAGATCCTCCACCAACCTGTATTATAGGTCAGAGGTCAGAGAGCCTCCTCCAGTTAGATGTGTCCAGCCTTTGTGTTGTTGTGTTGTTCAGGGCCTGGTGCGTACAGACAGATTTGACGTCTGAATATCAAAGGCAAGCCACTGTAGTTCCCGTTGTGCTTCTATAATGTATTGTTACTGGTGAGGTCTGCTAACGGACACATGAGAACACAGTTACAGTTGAGGAAAGGGGATTCTGTCCTGTGTGCTTATCTGCTCTCCTGCTTGGAGAGGAGATAGTACAGTCACACATTACATAGCCTCCTGTACAGGCCCCTGAAACAACACGCTACTGTTTCACTTCATTTCCCCTCTCCCATTTACATTTATCCAACATATTAGGGCTGAACAGTGTGCTGTTGGAACAAGCTGTAAAATCCCCGCTGTTGTAGAACCGTTAGAAGCGTAAGGACATATAAGTAAGTCAGAATTGCATTCTGCAAAACGCTAACATCTAGCCGGCGGGTCACACACCAGTCTGCTCCTCCTCCCTAGCTGTGCTAGCTCTGTATCTGGAGATACTTCTACTCAACAGGCAGAAGGCTGCAGGCTGTATACACTCCTTCCTCTACCTCCTCCTCTACTACCTCCTCCTCTACCTCCTCCTCTACTACCTCCTTCTCTACCTCCTCCTCTACTACCTCCTCTACTACCTCCTCCTCTACTACCTCCTTCTCTACCTCCTCCTCTACTACCTCCTTCTCTACCTCCTCCTCCTCTACCTCCTTCTCTACCCCCTCCTCCTCCTACTCCTATACCTTCCCCTCCTCTTCCTCCTCCCCCTAAACCTCCTCCTCTTCTACCTCTTCTTCCTCTACCTCCTGCTCCTCCTTTACCTCTTCCCTCTCCTCTACCTCCTCCTCTCCCTCTCTACCACCTCATCCTCTACCTCCTCCTCCTTTAAATCCTCCCTCTCCTTTCTCTCATCTTCCTCTTCTTCCTCCTCCTTCTCTACCTCCTCTACCTCCTCCTTCTCTTCCTCCTCCCCCTCTACCTCTTCCTCCTATACCTCATGCTCCTCATCCCCATCTTCTGCCTCCTCCTCCTCTACCTCCTCCACTACCTCCTCCTCTACCTCCTCCTCTACCTCATGCTCCTCATCCCCATCTTCTGCCTCCTCCTCCTCTACCTCCTCCTCTACCTCCTCCCCCTCCTCTACCTCCTCATTTTCCTCTACATCCTTCTTTTCCTCTACATCCTCCTCCTCTACCTCCTCCACTACCTCCTCCTCTACCTCCTCCTCTACCTCATGCTCCTCATCCCCATCTTCTACCTCCTCCTCCTCTATATCCTCCTCATCCTCCTCCGATACCGCCTCCCCCTCTACCTCCTCCATCCTCCTCCTCCTCCACATCATCCTCCTCCTTTACCTCCTCCCTCTTCTTAACTTCCTCTTCTACCACCTCCTCTTCAACTTACCCCTCCTCCTCTACCTGCTCCTCCTCCTCTACCTCCCCCCCTCCTCCTCTTCCTTCTCTACCTTGTCTTCTTCCTCATCTACCACCTCCTCCTCTACCTCCTCCTCCTCCTTAACCTCCTCCATGTCCTCCTGCTTTAAATCCTCCCTCTCCTCTCTACCTCCTCCTCCTCTACCTCCTCCTCCTCTACCTTCTCTACCTCCCTCCTCCTCATCCTCCTCCTCTACCTCCTTCCTCTTCTACATCTTCCTCCTCTACCTCGTCATATTTCTATTCTAATTCCGCCTCCTCTACCTCCTCCTCTTCCTGCTCTACCTCCTCATCCTCCTCCTCCAATACCGCCTCCCCCTCTACCTCCTCCCTCTCTACCTCCTCCTCTTCTACCTCATCCTTCTCTACCTCCTCTTCCTCTACCTCCTCCTCTTCCTCTACCTCCTCCATCCTCCTCCTCCTCCACATCATCCTCCTCCTTTACCTCCTCCCTCTTCTTTACTTCCTCTTCTAATTCCTCCTCCTCTACCTCGTCCTCTTCCTCCTCTACCTCCTCCAGAGCTGTTTGGATAAACTTCAGACAGGTGTTCAATGTAACTCTGTATAACGGACTCTGTCGAGCAAGACAGACACACAGACAGACAGACAGACAGACAGACAGACAGACAGACAGACAGACAGACAGACAAAGATAACTTTGAGAGTGCTTTGAGACGGACCCACAGAGAGCACTCCAGTGTATCAGACCACACAGACCAGTCGGAGAGACAAGTAGCTCTTGACCCAGTCAAAGACATGACATGGTTAGACTGCACTCGTCCTTACCAGAGACGGTTTGTCTTGATGCGGTGAAATAGGCACTCCCATGGTAAAACCCGTCCACGACACACGATTTAATACGGGATGTCCTCTGACAGTCGAGAGATGCCTTTAAATGACATTTCATTTTCTTTACCGTTAGGACATATTGCCCTCCTGTTGTAACCATAGAAACCGCCACTAGCCCGTGCAGGCTAACGATGGAGCGTCAACTGAAAAGTGACATCGGTGTCTTTTAAAAGTGATGCCAGTTGGCAGCTGTCGTCAGCCATGTTGTTAAAGGGGATGATCCGTGGCGTTCTCCAGCCGAACGGAGCCCTTAGGTTCTGTCTGTCTGTCTGTCTGTCTGTCTGTCTGTCTGTCTGTCTGGTGATTTTCTCACTCTGTTCTTTTTCTCACTTCTTTCGTGTGCCGTCGTTTGTTTTGGGGGCCTGCACTGCTGCCAGCAACGGTTTGGGTCTCACAGTGACTCCCTTTCAGTCTGTTAAGCATTGCACCTGTACTGCCAACTGTACTGCCAAGCATTGCACCTGTACTGCCAACTGTACTGCCAAGCGTTGCACCTGTACTGCCAACTGTACTGCCAAGCGTTGCACCTGTACTGCCAACTGTACTGCCAAGCGTTGCACCTGTACTGCCAACTGTACTGCCAAGCATTGCACCTGTACTGCCAACTGTACTGCCAAGCATTGCACCTGTACTGCCAACTGTACTGCCAAGCGTTGCACCTGTACTGCCAACTGTACTGCCAAGCGTTGCACCTGTACTGCCAACTGTACTGCCAAGCGTTGCACCTGTACTGCCAACTGTACTGCCAAGCGTTGCACCTGTACTGCCAACTGTACTGCCAAGCGTTGCACCTGTACTGCCAACTGTACTGCCAAGCGTTGCACCTGTACTGCCAACTGTACTGCCAAGCGTTGCACCTGTACTGCCAACTGTAGATCAATTCCACCTAGTTTGTGTTTCACCACCTTGTCTTTTAACTTGTCAAAGTATTGCCACACATGAAGAATTTTTATTTTGTATTTTTTTATTGTGACATAAACCAGACAGGTGCAGTGAAACATTTTGTTTTACATAGTAGTACGGAGTCTCTGGAACAAATGAGGGTTTAGTACCTTGCTCAAGGGCACATCAACAGATTTTTCACCTTGTCGGCTCAGGTACTTGAACCAGCGACCTTTCAGTTTCTGGCTCAACCCTCTAACAGCTAGGCTACCTGCCGTCCCTCTAACAGCTAGGCTACCTGCCGTCCCTCTAACAGCTAGGCTACCTGCCGTCCCTCTAACAGCTAGGCTACCTGCCGTCCCTCTAACAGCTAGGCTACCTGCCGCCCCTCTAACAGCTAGGCTACC
>NC_092103.1:48273661-48286161 GCF_045679555.1 Salvelinus alpinus | reverse complement strand
ATACCTCCTGCGCCACGACGTGTTGTTTCGGCCTGTTGTTTGTAAAGTTTTATTTTGTTTAATTTTTTATTTTGTTCATAAGTGTCAAAACCTGCTACCAACTAACTCCCTAGCTAGCTAGGTTGCAGTGGAGCCCGCTTCGCCTGAAATTGCTAACCAACGTTTCTAGCGATGTAGAAGCTGTGTTGCCCGGGACAATATTGACAATCCGGAGTTCCAATGCGCCAATCATTAACGGAATGAGGTGGCGATGCTTAGCAAGCAAATCTCAATTCTGCTCCAACTTTATGTGGAAAACGCAAATGGGGACTTCTCAACTCATGTGGCTGGACTTTCTCATTCTCACCTCATGTGGCTGGACTTTCTCATTCTCAACTCATGTGGCTGGACTTTCTCATTCTCAACTCCTGTGGCTGGACTTTCTCATTCTCAACTCCTGTGGCTGGACTTTCTCATTCTCAACTCCTGTGGCTGGACTTTCTCATTCTCAACTCCTGTGGCTGGACTTTCTCATTCTCAACTCCTGTGGCTGGACTTTCTCATTCTCAACTCATGTGGCTGGACTTTCTCATTCTCAACTCCATCTGCTTCTCCTCTTCCATCTGCTTCTCCTCCTCCATCTGCTTCTCCTCTTCCATCTGCTTCTCCTCCTCCATCTGCTTCTCCTCTTCCATCTGCTTCTCCTCCTCCATCTGCTTCTCCTCTTCCATCTGCTTCTCCTCCTCCATCTGCTTCTCCTCTTCCTTCTGCTTCTCCTCTTCCATCTGCTTCTCCTCCTCCATCTGATTCTCCTCTTCCATCTGCTTCTCCTCCTCCATCTGCTTCTCCTCTTCCATCTGCTTCTCCTCCTCCATCTGCTTCTCCTCTTCCTTCTGCTTCTCCTCTTCCATCTGCTTCTCCTCTTCTATCTGCTTCTCCTCCTCCATCTGCTTCTCCTCTTCCTTCTGCTTCTCCTCTTCCATCTGCTTCTCCTCTTCTATCTGCTTCTCCTCTTCCATCTGCTTCTCCTCCTCCATCTGCTTCTCCTCCTCCATCTGCTTCTCCTCCTCCATCTGCTTCTCCTCCTCCATCTGCTTCTCCTCTTCCATCTGCTTCTCCTCTTCCATCTGCTTCTCCTCTTCCATCTGCTTCTCCTCTTCCATCTGCTTCTCCTCTTCCATCTGCTTCTCCTCTTCCATCTGCTTCTCCTCCTCCTCCATCTTGTAGTGGAGTAGACGGAGAACAGCAAAAAGGGGCGGATCCTCAAGAGGATTTATGAAAGACAAGCATTGAAACTTTAAATTCTGTAAAGTGAGTGTGGAAGAGGTGAAAAAAATATTGTTTTCTATCAACAATGACAAGCCACGGGGGTCTGACAACTTAGATGGAAAATTGCTGAGGATAATAGCGGACGATATTGCCAATTCTATTTGCTGTATCTTTAATCTAAACCTAATAGAAAGTGTGTGTCGTCAGGCCTGGAGAGAAGCAAGAGTAATTCCTCTACCCAAGAATTGTAGAGCCTCTCTTACGGACTCAAATAGCCGACCAACCCTTAGTAAACTATTGGGAAAAAATTGTGTTTGACCAGATACAATGCTATTTTACTGTGAACAAACTGTGAACAAAATACTTTCCGGGAAGGACATTCAACAAGCACAGCACTTACACAAATTACTGATGATTGGCTGAGAGAAATGTATCATAAAACGATTGTGGGAGCTGTTTTAGACTTCAGTACAGCATTTGACATTATCAATCATTGTCTGCTGCTGGAAAAACGTATGTGTTATGGCTTTTACACCCCCTGCTATATTGTGGACAGAGAGTTACCTGTATAACAGAACACAGAGGCTGTTCTTTAATGGAAACCTCTCCAACATAATCCAGGTAGAATCATGAATTCTCCAGGGCAGCAGTCTAGGCCCCTTACTTTTTACAATCTTTACTAATGATATGACACTGGCCTTGAGTAAAGTGTGTCGACAGTATGTATGCAGATGACTCAACACTATATAGGTCAGTTACTACAGCGACTGAAATCACAGCAATACTTAACAAAGAGCTCCAGTTTCAGAATGGGTGGCAAAAACTTAAAGTATTCTATTTGGGACAGATCACTCACTAAACCCTAAACCTCCACTAAATCTTGTAATAAATACTAAATAATGTGGAAATTGCACATGTTGAGATGACTAAACTGCTTGGAGTAACCCTGGATTGTAAACTGTCATGGTCAAAACATATTGATTCAACAGTAGCTAAAATGGGGAGAAGTCTGTCCATAATAAAGCCCTGCTCTGCCTTCTTAACAGCACTGTCAACAAGGCAGGTCCTACAGGCTCTAGTTTTGTTGCACCTGGACTACTGTTCAGTCTTGTGGTCAGGTAAATACATTGTATATAACTGTTAATGCTGCTGGACCCCAGGAAGAGTAGCTGCTGCATTGGCAGGAACTACTGGGGATCCATAATAAACCTCAGGAAGAGTAGCTGCTGCCTTGGCAGGAACTAATGGGGATCCATAATAAACCCCAGGAAGAGTAGCTGCTGCATTGCAGGAACTAATGGGGTTCCATAATAAACCCCAGGAAGAGTAGCTGCTGCTTTGGTAGGAACTAATGGGGATCCATAATAAACCCCAGGAAGAGTAGCTGCTGCTTTGGTAGGAACTAATGGAGATCTATAATAAACCCCAGGAAGAGTAGCTGCTGCCTTGGCAGGAACCAATGGGGATCCATAATAAACCCCAGGAAGAGTAGCTGCTGCCTTGGCAGGAACTAATGGGGATCCATAATAAACCCCAGGAAGAGTAGCTGCTGCCTTGGCAGGAACTAATGGGGATCCATAATAAACCCCAGGAAGAGTAGCTGCTGCCTTGGCAGGAACTAATGGGGATCCATAATAAACCCCAGGAAGAGTAGCTGCTGCCTTGGCAGGAACTAATGGGGATCCATAATAAACCCCAGGAAGAGTAGCTGCTGCCTTGGCAGGAACTAATGGGGATCCATAATAAACCCCAGGAAGAGTAGCTGCTGCCTTGGCAGGAACTAATGGGGATCCATAATAAACCCCAGGAAGAGTAGCTGCTGCCTTGGCAGGAACTAATGGAGATCCATAATAAATACAAATACAAATACTGTCAATACTCTTCACACTGCATTAAACAACGCTCACACACAGACACACAGACACACCCACATCCTATATACTATAGTGTGCCCTATTCCCTATCTACTGTAGTGTGCCCTATCCCCTATATACTGTAGTGTGCCCTATTCCCTATCTACTGTAGTGTACCCTGTTCCCTATATACTGTAGTGTACCCTATACCCTATCTACTGTAGTGTGCCCTATTCCCTATCTACTGTAGTGTACCCTATTCCCTATGTACTGTAGTGTGCCCTATTCCCTATCTACTGTAGTGTACCCTATTCCCTATCTACTGTAGTGTACCCTATTCCCTATCTACTGTAGTGTACCCTATTCCCTATATACTGTAGTGTGCCCTATTCCCTATCTACTGTAGTGTACCCTATTCCCTATATACTGTAGTGTGCCCTATTCCCTATATACTGTAGCGTACGCTATTCCCTATATAATGTCCTATATACTGTAGCGTACCCTATTCCCTATCTACTGTAGTGCACCCTATTCCCTATATACTGTAGTGTGCCCTATTCCCTATATACTGTAGCGTACCCTATTCCCTATATACTGTAGCATAACCTATTCCCTATATCATGTAGTGTTCCCTATTCCCTATATACTGTCCTATATACTGTAGTGTGCCCTATTCCCTATATACTGTAGCGTACCCTAGTCCATATATACTGTAGTTAACCCTATTCCCTATATACTGTAGTGTACCCTATTCCCTATATACTGTCCTATATACTGTAGTGTACCCTATTCCCTATATACTGTCCTATATACTGTAATGTGCCCTATTCCCTATATACTGTAGCGTACCCTAGTCCCTATATACTGTAGTGTGCCCTATTCCCTATATACAGTAGTGCACCCTATTCCCTATGTACTGTAGTGTACCCTATTCCCTATATACTGTAGTTAACCCTATTCCCTATATACTGTAGTGTACCCTATTCCCTATATACTGTCCTATATACTGTAGTGTACCCTATTCTCTATATACTGTCCTATATACTGTAGTGTACCCTATTCCCTATATATTGGAGTGTTCCCTATTCCCTATATACTGTAGTGTGCCCTATTCCCTATATACTGTCCTATATACTGTAGTGTACCCTGTTCCCTATATACTGTCCTATATACTGTAGTGTACCCTATTCCCTATATACTGTAGTGTGCCCTAGTCCCTATATACTGTCTTATATACTGTAGTGTACTACTGTTGACGAGAGAGAGAGAGAGAGAGAGAGAGAGAGAGAGAGAGAGAGAGAGAGAGAGAGAGAGAGAGAGAGAGAGAGAGAGAGAGAGAGAGAGAGAGAGAGAGAGAGGAACCTAACCCTAACCTAACCATAATGCTTACCTTATGCCTAACACTAACCTTCATATCAAGGAATTGTTTTGGTTGTCATAAATTCTACGACATATAGCACATTTTGCCTTTCCCGCTGGCCCACCTAGTGGAAATCCATCAACTCTGCTTCTCTGCCTCCGGGACAAGATTCGTCCCAATAAACGTCAACCTGCATTTGTGACTTTAGTCCTTCCTTTTCTTGCCTTCTAAAAAACGGTCACAGGTCAAAATTAACCAAAGTAATCTATAAATGTACATATTAGTGTGACGGAGAGGAAGCCTAACAGCCGTGAGATCATTCCATTTTAATCTATGAATGTTTAGCGATTCATTCATAATGTACTTTTCCACTCTGGGGACATATGATTTAACTTAAACCCACGTCATTTGTCCGATCAATATTTCGTAGAGGTAATTTAACAGATAGGGCAGTTAGATAGGGGTGAAGCAAGGACGAACTCCTCACAAACAGATGCTTGTAACTACTGAATAGTCTTGCAGGGAATTTTCCTCCGATATAGTGTATTCAATGCAAGTTACTATATACAGTTGAAGTCGGAAGTTTACATACACCTTCGCCAAATACATTTCAACTCAGTTTTTCACAATTCCTGATGTTTAATCCTAGTAAAAATTCCCTGTCTTAGGTCAGTTAGGATCACCACTTTATTTTAAGAATGTGAAATGTCAGAATAACAGTTGAGAGAATGATTTATTTCAGGTTTTATTTCTTTCATCACATTCCTAGTGGGTCAGAAGTTTACATACACTCAATTAGTATTTGGTAGCATTGCCTTTAAATTGTTTAACTTGGGTCAAACGTTTCGGGTAGCATTCCACAAGCTTCCCACAATAAGTTGGGTGAATTTTGGCCCATTCCTCCTAATAGAGCTGGTATAACTGAGTCAGGTTTGTAGGCCTCCTTGCTCACACACGTTTTTTCAGTTCTGTCCACAAATGTTTTATAGGATTGAGGTCAGGGCTTTGTGATGGCCACTCCAATACCTTGACTTTGTTGTCCTTAAGCAATTTTGCCACAACTTTGGAAGTATGCTTGGTGTCATTGTCCATTTGGAAGACCCATTTGCGACCAAGCTTTAACTTCCTGACTGATGTCTTGAGATGTTGCTTCAATATTTCCACATAATTTTCCTTCCTCATGATGCCATCTATTTTGTGAAGTGCACCAGTCCCTCCTCCAGCAAAGCACCCCCACAACATGATGCTGTCACCCCCCAACTTCACAGTTGGGATGGTGTTCTTCGGCTTGCAAGCCTCCCCCGTTTTCCTCCAAACAATCTTTGTCCTCATGTGCAGTTTCAAACCGTAGTCTGTCTTTTTTCTGGCGGTTTTGGAGCAGTGACTTCTTCCTTGCTGAGCGGCCTTTCAGGTTATGTCAATATAGGACTCACTTTACTGTGGATATAGATACTTTTGTACCTGTTTCCTCCAGCATCTTCACAAGGTCCTTTGCTGTTGTTCTGGGATTGATTTGCACTTTTCGTACTAAAGTATGTTCATCTCTAGGAGACAGAAAGCGTCTCCTTCCTGAGCGGTATGACGGCTGTGTGGTCCCATGGTGTTTATACTTGCGTACTATTGTTTGTACAGATGAACGTGGTACCTTCAGGCGTTTGGAAATTGCTCCCAAGGATGAACCAGACTTGTGGAGGTCTACAATTATTTTTCTGAGGTATTGGCTGATTTCTTTAGATTTTCCCGTGATGTCAAGCAAAGAGGCACTGAGTTTGAAGGTACGCCTTGAAATACATCCACAGGTACACCTCCAATTGACTCAAATTATGTCAATTAGCCTATCAGAAGCTTCTAAAGCCATGACATCATTTTCTGGAATTTTCCAAGCTGTTTAAAAGCACAGTCAATTTAGTGTATGTAAACGTCTGACCCACTGGAATTGTGATACAGTGAATTATAAGTGAAATAATCTGTCTGTAAACAATTGTTGGAAAAAGTACTTGTGTCATGCACAAAGTAGATGTCCTAACTGACTTGTCAAAACTATAGTTTGTTAATAACAATACATTTGTGGAGTAGTTGAAAAATGTGTTTTAATGACTCCAACCTAAGTGTATGTAAACTTCCGACTTCAACTGTATGTGTATATATACATAAATATATATTTATATCAAGCCCCATCGTGATCACTGCACATAACCAAATATCATGTTAATTGCTCAAGCAAAATCTTATGTGTTTGAAAATACTGATTCATAGCATCAGGAAGCTAGCTGTTGTAAATTGACCAATCAAACACCACCCCTTCTCTCTCTCTCTCTCTCTCTCTCTGTCTCTCTCTCTCTGTCTCTCTCTCTCTCTCTGTCTCTCTCTCTCTCTCTCTGTCTCGCTCTCTGTCTCGCTCTCTCTCTGTCTGTCTGTCTGTCTGTCTGTCTGTGTGGGAGAGAGGCCACTGCTAGGTTCTCTTAAACAGAGCTAGGAGCTGCTCTCTGTGGGGACAAATGGGTGACACTCTGATAGAAAAACCTTTACCCATCCTCCCATCTCTCTCTCTCCTTCACTGGGAGCCTGAGCGACAACGGGAGAGATGAAAGTGACAGAGATGGACGTGACAGTGGAGGAGGGTGACGGAGTGAGACATGCACAATGGGAAGATGGAGAGAGATGAGGAGATGGAGGGAGAGAGATGGAGCAGAAAGAAAGAGATAGAGAGATGGAGCAGAGAGAAATAGTGTCACAGTCAGTGGAGGAGGGTGACATGCACAAAGGGAAGATGGAGGGAGAGAAAGAGAGAGATGGAGGGAGAGAGAGAGAGATGGAGGGAGAGAAAGGGAGAGATAGTGTCACAGTCACAGAGACAGCGGAGGCAGAACAGGAGGATGAGGAAAAGGATCATGCAGGTTAGTGACATGTTGCTATTTGAGAACACAGGCCAGGTCGAACCAGGTGATCTCTGACCTGTCACGATCGTCTTCTTGAGAGAGATTGGACCAAGGCGCAGCGTGTGCAAAATACATCTTCTTTTATTGAGAAGAGAGAGAAAACACAAAACGAACACTATATACAAACTAACAAAACAACAAACGTGAAGCTAAATAACGTAAGTGCACAGACAAGCAACAAACGTTCAACATAGACAACTACCCACAAAAGCCTACTGCCTATGGCTGCCTTAAATATGGCTCCCAATCAGAGACCCAATCTGATTGAGACCCAATCTAGGCAGCCATAGACATAACTAGACAACTCACTCTTCTCTACCCCATACACATACAACACCCCTAGACTAAACAAAAACACACAAAGACAACCCACCCCAACTCACGCCCTGACCAACTAAATAAATAACAGAAAAAGGAACAATAGGTCAGGAACGTGACATGACCTCTATAGGTGTGGCTTCCTTTCTCTTCTGTATAGATGATCTCAGTGGATACTGTCTACACCTTTCTCTTCTGTATAGATGATCTCAGTGGATACTGTCTACACCTTTCTCTTCTGTATAGATGATCTCAGTGGATACTGTCTACACCTTTCTCTTCTGTATAGATGATCTCAGTGGATACTGTCTACACCTTTCTCTTCTGTATAGATGATCTCAGTGGATACTGTCTACACCTTTCTCTTCTGTATAGATGATCTCAGTGGCTACTGTATATACCTTTCTCTTCTGTATAGATGATCTCAGTGGATACTGTCTACACCTTTCTCTTCTGTATAGATGATCTCAGTGGATACTGTCTACACCTTTCTCTTCTGTATAGATGATCTCAGTGGATACTGTCTACACCTTTCTCTTCTGTATAGATGATCTCAGTGGATACTGTCTATACCTTTCTCTTCTGTATAGATGATCTCAGTGGTTACTGTCTGTACCTTTCTCTTCTGTATAGATGATCTATACTGTCTATACCTTTCGATACTCAAGTCAATCCTACATATCCTCTGACTTCTGGCTATGTGTATTTATACTGAGTTTAGTATTACTGTTGATATTGGTCAATTAGTATTCTGTTCTGATGAATATTTATGAAGAATGATTTAACATGATATCTATTCCGTACAGTACAAAGCCACAGTAATAAAATGTAATTCTGTAATTTCTTAGATTCAAAGAAGACCGTTAACTGTTAACTCATTAATTTCTATTTTCTGTTTCATTTCACCAGGTAGCAGAGTAATCCCTGTGCCTGCCTTTCATTAACTGCAATTTGAGGCTACGTTCCAAATGGAACCCTATTTACATAGTGCACTAGTTTTGACCAGAGCCCTATGGAACCCTATTCCCTATATAGTGCACTAGTTTTGACCAGAGCCCTATGGGGAATAGTGTCTAATTGGGATGCAGGCCCCTGTCTGTCTGGTATTCTCTGTATGTAGCCTGATTAGTTTTAAAACACCCCTCTTTCAAGTGGCTGTGTCAGTGCTTACTGTACAGCAGGCAGCTGGCAGCTTGTCTTCGTCAGTCTGTTCTCTCGGCACTCCCATCGCTCGTCCTGGTCATTGTGGTGAATGGAGGGAGGGACAGAGAGAGAGAGAGGATGCTGGCATATAGCAGCTCTATGTCTGAGACACACTGATATTTACTGTCTGTCTGTGAGACTCTCTGAACCCTCCACTTCCACCCTGGCTACATTAATATTTTAGTACCCAGGTTAGGGGTGTCAGAGCTGGGGTGGAGGGTGGACTCGGTTGGGGAATGTGCCAGGCAGAAAGGGGACATGGAAATATGGAAGTTGTCTTTAATATGCTATATTATGATCTGTTTTATTTATTTTAAAAAGGCAAGTCAGTTAAGAACAAATTCTTATTTACAATGATGGCCTACCAGGGAACAGTGGGTTTTTACCTTGTCAGCTCGGGGATTCGATCTTGCAACCTTTTGGTTACTAGTCCAACGCTCTAACCACTAGGCTACCTGCCGCCCCATCTATTATGATATATTATGGTATGTTATGATATGATATATTATGGTATGTTATGATATGTTATGTTATGATATGTTATGATATGTAATATTATGTTATGATATATTATGATATGTTATGATATATTATGATATATTATGTTATGTTATGATATGGTATGATATATTATGGTATGTTATGATATATTATGATATATTATGTTATGTTATGATATGGTATGATATATTATGGTATGTTATGATATGTTATGGTTATGATATGTTATGAGTTTGAAGGTACGCCTTGAAATACATCCACAGGTACACCTCCAATTGACTCAAATTATGTCAATTAGCCTATCAGAAGCTTCTAAAGCCATGACATCATTTTCTGGAATTTTCCAAGCTGTTTAAAAGCACAGTCAATTTAGTGTATGTAAACGTCTGACCCACTGGAATTGTGATACAGTGAATTATAAGTGAAATAATCTGTCTGTAAACAATTGTTGGAAAAAGTACTTGTGTCATGCACAAAGTAGATGTCCTAACTGACTTGTCAAAACTATAGTTTGTTAATAACAATACATTTGTGGAGTAGTTGAAAAATGTGTTTTAATGACTCCAACCTAACTGTATGTAAACTTCCGACTTCAACTGTATGTGTATATATACATAAATATATATTTATATCAAGCCCCATCGTGATCACTGCACATAACCAAATATCATGTTAATTGCTCAAGCAAAATCTTATGTGTTTGAAAATACTGATTCATAGCATCAGGAAGCTAGCTGTTGTAAATTGACCAATCAAACACCACCCCTTCTCTCTCTCTCTCTCTCTCTCTCTGTCTCTCTCTCTCTCTCTGTCTCTCTCTCTGTCTCGCTCTCTGTCTGTCTGTCTGTCTGTCTGTCTGTCTGTCTGTCTGTCTGTCTGTCTGTCTGTCTGTCTGTCTGTCTGTCTGTCTGTCTGTCTGTCTGTCTGTCTGTCTGTCTGTCTGTCTGTCTGTGTGGGAGAGAGGCCACTGCTAGGTTCTCTTAAACAGAGCTAGGAGCTGCTCTCTGTGGGGACAAATGGGTGACACTCTGATAGAAAAACCTTTACCCATCCTCCCATCTCTCTCTCTCCTTCACTGGGAGCCTGAGCGACAACGGGAGAGATGAAAGTGACAGAGATGGACGTGACAGTGGAGGAGGGTGACGGAGTGAGACATGCACAATGGGAAGATGGAGAGAGATGAGGAGATGGAGGGAGAGAGATGGAGCAGAAAGAAAGAGATAGAGAGATGGAGCAGAGAGAAATAGTGTCACAGTCAGTGGAGGAGGGTGACATGCACAAAGGGAAGATGGAGGGAGAGAAAGAGAGAGATGGAGGGAGAGAGAGAGAGATGGAGGGAGAGAAAGGGAGAGATAGTGTCACAGTCACAGAGACAGCGGAGGCAGAACAGGAGGATGAGGAAAAGGATCATGCAGGTTAGTGACATGTTGCTATTTGAGAACACAGGCCAGGTCGAACCAGGTGATCTCTGACCTGTCACGATCGTCTTCTTGAGAGAGATTGGACCAAGGCGCAGCGTGTGCAAAATACATCTTCTTTTATTGAGAAGAGAGAGAAAACACAAAACGAACACTATATACAAACTAACAAAACAACAAACGTGAAGCTAAATAACGTAAGTGCACAGACAAGCAACAAACGTTCAACATAGACAACTACCCACAAAAGCCTACTGCCTATGGCTGCCTTAAATATGGCTCCCAATCAGAGACAATGAATGACAGCTGTCTCTGATTGAGACCCAATCTAGGCAGCCATAGACATAACTAGACAACTCACTCTTCTCTACCCCATACACATACAACACCCCTAGACTAAACAAAAACACACAAAGACAACCCACCCCAACTCACGCCCTGACCAACTAAATAAATAACAGAAAAAGGAACACTAGGTCAGGAACGTGACATGACCTCTATAGGTGTGGCTTCCTTTCTCTTCTGTATAGATGATCTCAGTGGATACTGTCTACACCTTTCTCTTCTGTATAGATGATCTCAGTGGATACTGTCTACACCTTTCTCTTCTGTATAGATGATCTCAGTGGATACTGTCTACACCTTTCTCTTCTGTATAGATTCAAAGAAGACCGTTAACTGTTAACTCATTAATTTCTATTTTCTGTTTCATTTCACCAGGTAGCAGAGTAATCCCTGTGCCTGCCTTTCATTAACTGCAATTTGAGGCTACGTTCCAAATGGAACCCTATTTACATAGTGCACTAGTTTTGACCAGAGCCCTATGGAACCCTATTCCCTATATAGTGCACTAGTTTTGACCAGAGCCCTATGGGGAATAGTGTCTAATTGGGATGCAGGCCCCTGTCTGTCTGGTATTCTCTGTATGTAGCCTGATTAGTTTTAAAACACCCCTCTTTCAAGTGGCTGTGTCAGTGCTTACTGTACAGCAGGCAGCTGGCAGCTTGTCTTCGTCAGTCTGTTCTCTCGGCACTCCCATCGCTCGTCCTGGTCATTGTGGTGAATGGAGGGAGGGACAGAGAGAGAGAGGATGCTGGCATATAGCAGCTCTATGTCTGAGACACACTGATATTTACTGTCTGTCTGTGAGACTCTCTGAACCCTCCACTTCCACCCTGGCTACATTAATATTTTAGTACCCAGGTTAGGGGTGTCAGAGCTGGGGTGGAGGGTGGACTCGGTTGGGGAATGTGCCAGGCAGAAAGGGGACATGGAAATATGGAAGTTGTCTTTAATATGCTATATTATGATCTGTTTTATTTATTTTAAAAAGGCAAGTCAGTTAAGAACAAATTCTTATTTACAATGATGGCCTACCAGGGAACAGTGGGTTTTTACCTTGTCAGCTCGGGGATTCGATCTTGCAACCTTTTGGTTACTAGTCCAACGCTCTAACCACTAGGCTACCTGCCGCCCCATCTATTATGATATGTTATGATATGTAATATTATGTTATGATATGTTATGATATATTATGTTATGTTATGATATGGTCTGATATATTATGATATGTTATGTTATGATATATTATGTTATGACATGGTATGATATATTATGATATTTTATGGTATCTTATGTTATGATATATTATGTTATGACA
>NC_092103.1:48198661-48266161 GCF_045679555.1 Salvelinus alpinus | reverse complement strand
GTACACGGAGGATATTTTTGCAGAATTCTGCATGCAGAGTCTCAATTTGGTGTTTGTCCCATTTTGTGAAATCTTGGTTGGTGAGCGGACCCCAGACCTCACAACCATAAAGGGCAATGGGCTCTATGACTGATTCAAGTATTTTTAGCCAGATCCTAATTGGTATGTTGAAATTTATGTTCCTTTTGATGGCATAGAAGGCCCTTCTTGCCTTGTCTCTCAGATCGTTCACAGCTTTGTGGAAGTTACCTGTGGTGCTGATGTTTAGGCCGAGGTATGTATAGTTTTTTGTGTGCTCTAGGGCAACGGTGTCTAGATGGAATTTGTGGTCCTGGTGACTGGACCTTTTTTGGAACACCATTATTTTGGTCTTACTGAGATTTACTGTCAGGGCCCAGGTCTGACAGAATCTGTGCAGAAGATCTAGGTGCTGCTGTAGGCCCTCCTTGGTTGGTGACAGAAGCACCAGATCATCAGCAAACAGTAGACATTTGACTTCGGATTCTAGTAGGGTGAGACCGGGTGCTGCAGACTGTTCTAGTGCCCGCGCCAATTCGTTGATATATATGTTGAAGAGGGTGGGGCTTAAGCTGCATCCCTGTCTCACCCCACGACCCTGTGTGAAGAAATGTGTGTGTTTTTTGCCAATTTTAACCGCACACTTGTTGTTTGTGTACATGGATTTTATAATGTCGTATGTTTTACCCCCAACACCACTTTCCATCAATTTGTATAGCAGACCCTCATGCCAAATTGAGTCGAAGGCTTTTTTGAAATCAACAAAGCATGAGAAGACTTTGCCTTTGTTTTGGTTTGTTTGGTTGTCAATTAGGGTGTGTAGGGTGAATACATGGTCTGTTGTACGGTAATTTGGTAAAAAGCCAATTTGACATTTGCTCAGTACATTGTTTTCATTGAGGAAATGTACGAGTCTGCTGTTAATGATAATGCAGAGTATTTTCCCAAGGTTACTGTTGACGCATATTCCAAGGTAGTTATTGGGGTCAAATTTGTCTCCACTTTTGTGGATTGGGGTGATCAGTCCTTGGTTCCAAATATTGGGGAAGATGCCAGAGCTAAGGACGATGTTAAAGAGTTTTAGTATAGCCAATTGGAATTTGTTGTCTGTATATTTGATCATTTCATTAAGGATACCATCAACACCACAGGCCTTTTTGGGTTTGAGGGTTTTTATTTTGTCCTGTAACTCATTCAAGGTAATTGGAGAATCCAATGGGTTCTGGTAGTCTTTAATGGTTGATTCTAGGATTTGTATTTGATCATGTATATGTTTTTGTTCTTTGTTCTTTGTTATAGAGCCAAAAAGATTGGAGAAGTGGTTTACCCATACATCTCCATTTTGGATAGATAATTCTTCGTGTTGTTGTTTGTTTAGTGTTTTCCAATTTTCCCAGAATTGGTTAGAGTCTATGGAGTCTTCAATTACATTGAGCTGATTTCTGACGTGCTGTTCCTTCTTTTTCCGTAGTGTATTTCTGTATTGTTTTAGTGATTCGCCATAGTGAAGGCGTAGACTCAGGTTTTCCGGGTCTCTATGTTTTTGGTTGGACAGGTTCCTCAATTTATTTCTTAGATTTTTGCATTCTTTATCAAACCATTTGTCATTGTTGTTCATTTTCTTCGGTTTTCTATTTGAGATTTTTAGATTTGATAGGGAAGCTGAGAGGTCAAATATACTGTTAAGATTTTCTACTGCCAAGTTTACACCTTCACTATTGCAGTGGAACATTTTACCCAGGAAGTTGTCTAAAAGGGATTGAATTTGCTGTTGCCTAATTGTTTTTTGGTAGGTTTCCAAACTGCATTCCTTCCATCTATAGCATTTCTTAATGTTACTCAGTTCCTTTGGCTTTGATGCCTCATGATTGAGTATTGCTCTGTTCAAGTAGACTGTGATTTTGCTGTGGTCTGATAGGGGTGTCAGTGGGCTGACTGTGAACGCTCTGAGAGACTCTGGGTTGAGGTCAGTGATAAAGTAGTCTACAGTGCTACTGCCAAGAGATGAGCTATAGGTGAACCTACCATAGGAGTCCCCTCGAAGCCTACCATTGACTATGTACATACCCAGCGTGCGACAGAGCTGCAGGAGTTGTGACCCGTTTTTGTTGGTTATGTTGTCATAGTTGTGCCTAGGGGGGCATATGGGGGAGGGAATGCTGTCACCTGCAGGCAGGTGTTTGTCCCCCTGTGTGCTGAGGGTGTCAGGTTCTTGTCCAGTTCTGGCATTTAGGTCGCCACAGACTAATACATGTCCCTGGGCCTGGAAATGATTGATTTCCCCCTCCAGGATGGAGAAGCTGTCTTTATTAAAGTATGGGGATTCTAGTGGGGGGATATAGGTAGCACACAGGAGGACATTTTTCTCTGTTAAGATAATTTCCTTTTGAATTTCTAGCCAAATGTAAAATGTTCCTGTTTTGATTAATTTAATGGAGTGAGTTAGGTCTGCTCTATACCAAATTAGCATTCTCTCTCACTCTCTCTCTCTCTCTCTCTCTCTCTCTCTCTCTCTCTCTCTCTCTCTCTCTCTCTCTCTCTCTCTCTCTCTCTCTCTCTCTCTCTCTCTCTCTCTCTCTCTCTCTCTCTCTCTCTCTCTCTGTCTCTCTCTCTGTCTCTGTCTCTGTCTCTGTCTCTGTCTCTGTCTCTGTCTCTGTCTCTGTCTCTCTCTCTCTCTCTCTGTCTCTCTCTCTGTCTCTGTCTCTGTCTCTGTCTCTGTCTCTGTCTCTCTGTCTCTGTCTCTCTCTCTGTCTCTGTCTCTGTCTCTCTCTCTCTCTCTGTCTCTGTCTCTCTCTCTCTCTCTCTGTCTCTCTCTCTGTCTCTGTCTCTGTCTCTGTCTCTGTCTCTGTCTCTGTCTCTGTCTCTCTGTCTCTGTCTCTGTCTCTCTCTCTCTCTCTCTCTCTCTCTCTCTCTCTCTCTCTCTCTCTCTCTCTCTCTCTCCCTCTCTCTGTCTCTCTCTCTGTCTCTGTCTCTGTCTCTGTCTCTCTGTCTCTGTCTCTCTCTCTCTCTCTCTCTCTCTCTCTCTCTCTCTCTCTCTCTCTCTCTCTCTCTCTGTCAATTCAATTCAATTCAATTCAATTGACTTTATTGACATGGCAAGTTATTATTACTTACATTGTCAAAGTATACATATCGAAAAATTTAAATAAAATATATATGTATATATATACACAAAATATATATATATTTATATATAAATAAATGGTGGGACTAACAGTAATAATAATAGTAGTAGTGGACATGGGATTACCATTAATAACAGCTACAACAACAATATTAATCAGAACAACAATACATTAAAGCAACAGTAGTAGACCAGTGTCAACATGACTGAGAAGACACATGACCTGGTAGTAGACCAGTGTCAACATGACTGAGAAGACACATGACCTGGTACGAAAGACAAAACAAAACTAAGCTAAATGGGAAATATTATCAACATTACTTTGCATTTTTCACTGGCTGTCCCTCAGGCTGTGGCAGGAGGACACATATTTGGCTGCCAAAACTGCACATTTTGGCTTTTCACCCAACAAATATTTGAATTTTTCTTCATCTTTTATAGTTTCAAATTCTTTGTATTGAATTATAATTTTGGGAAAGAAATATGCTCTTAGGTCTGAGTATTTGTCACAGTGTAGTAGGAAATGCACTTCTGTCTCTACCTCTCCCCTGGAGCAGAGTGAGCACAGCCTGTCCTCCCTGGGCAGCCAGGTTTGTCTGTGACGACCGGTCTCTATAGCCAGTCTCTGTCTCTCTCTCTGTCTCTCTCTCTCTCTCTCTCTCTCTCTCTCTCTCTCTCTCTCTCTCTCTCTCTCTCTCTGTCTCTGTCTCTGTCTCTGTCTCTCTCTCTCTCTCTCTCTCTCTCTCTCTCTCTCTCTCTCGCTCTCTCTCTCTCTCTCTCTCTCTCTCTCTGTCTCTGTCTCTGTCTCTGTCTCTGTCTCTCTCTCTGTCTCTCTCTCTGTCTCTGTCTCTGTCTCTCGATGTCATATCTCTCTCTGTCTCTCTCTCTCTCTCTCTCTCTCTCTCTCTCTCTCGCTCTCTCTCTTTTTCTGTATGTCTGTCTGTCTGTCTCTCTCTATCTCATATCTCTCTCTGTCTCTCTCTCTCTCATCTCTCTCTCTCGCTCTCTCTCTCTCTCGCTCTCTCTCATTTTCTGTGTGTCTGTCTGTCTGTTTCTCTCTCTCTCACTCTCTCTCCTCTCTCTCCCCAGCTCTCACCACAGCCTGCAAGCCAATGCTTTAAGCACTCATCACGTCATGCTGATGCTATTTTCTTAATTCAGTAAACTGAGAGTAAACAGAGTAAACTGCTGACTAAGGCTGGGCTGGGCTGAGATAAGGCTGGGCTGAGATAAGGCTGGGCTGGGATAAGGCTGGGTTGGGTTAAGGCTGGGCTGGGTTAAGGCTGTGCTGGGATAAGGCTGGGCTAGGATAATGCTGGGCTGGGATAAAGCTATGCTGCGATAAGGCTGGGCTAGGATAAGGCTGGGCTGGGATGAGGCTGGGCTGGGATAAGGCTGGGCTGGGATACGGCTGGGCTGGGATAAGGCTGGGCTGGGATAAGGCTGGGCTGGGATACGGCTGGGCTGGGATAAGGCTGGGCTGGGATAAGGCTGGGCTGGGATACGGCTGGGCTGGGATAAGGCTGGGCTGGGATACGGCTGGGCTGGGATAAGGCTGGGCTGGGATACGGCTATGCTGCGATATGTGTGTGAGGCTGGTTAAGTCCTCTCCCTCAGCCAGCGCCTTGTTAAGGTTATGCAGCAGAGATTAACACAGCACAGTGACAGGCAGAGGAGAGGAGAGGAGAGGAGAAGAGAAGCAAAGAGAAGAGAAGAGAAGAGAAGAGAAGAGAAGAGAAGAGAAGAGAGGAGAGGAGAGGAGAGGAGAGGAGAGGAGAAGAGAAGAGAAGAGAAGAGAAGAGAGGAGAAGAGAAGAGAAGAGAAGAGAAGAGAAGAGAAGAGAAGAGAAGAGAAGAGAAGAGAAGAGAGGAGAGGAGAGGAGAGGAGAGGAGAGGAGAGGAGAGGAGAGGAGAGGAGAAGAGAAGAGAAGAGAAGAGAAGAGAAGAGAAGAGAAGAGAAGAGAAGAGAAGAGAAGAGAAGAGAAGAGAAGAGGAGAGGAGAGGAGAGGAGAGGAGAGGAGAGGAGAGGAATGAAGAATGCAAAAACCTAAGAAAGAAATGTAGAAACCTGTCCAACCAAAAACATAGAGACCCAGAAAGCCTGAGTCTACGCCTTCACTATGGTGAATCACTAAAACAATACAGAAATACACTACGGAAAAAGAAGGAACAGCACGTCAGAAATCAGCTCAATGTAACTAAAAATCCATAGACTCTGACCACTTCTGGGAAAATTGGAAAACACTAAACAAACAACAACACAAATAGTTATCTATCTAGAACGGAGACTTGGTAAACCACTTGTACAATTTTTCTGGCTATAATAAAGAACAAACAGAAAAAATATATAAATTATCAAATACAAAATCATAGAATCAACTACTAAAGACGACCAGAACCCACTGGATTCTCCAATTACATTGAATGAACTACAATGAACTGTTAAATTAGTAGAGGAGACAGGAGAGGAGTAGAGGAGAGGAAGAGGAGAGGAGTAGAGGAGAGGAGAGGAGTAGAGGAGAGGAAGAAGACAGGAGAGGAGTAGAGTAGAGGAAGAGGACAGGAGAGGAGTAGAGGAGAGGAAGAGGAGTAGAGGAGAGAAGAGGACAGGAGAGGAGTAGAGGAGAGGAAGAGGAGTAGAGGAGAGAAGAGGACAGGAGAGGTGTAGAGGAGAGGAAGAGGACAGGAGAGGTGTAGAGGAGAGGAAGAGGAGAGGAGTAGAGGAGAGGAAGAAGACAGGAGAGGAGTAGAGGAGAGGAGAGGAAGAGGACAGGAGAGGAGTAGAGGAGAGGAAGAGGACAGGAGAGGAGGAGAGGAGAGGAAGAGGAGTAGAGGAGAGAAGAGGAGATGAAGAGGAGTAGAGGAGAGGAAGAGGAGTAGAGGAGAGAAGAGGACAGGAGAGGAGTAGAGGAGAGGAAGAGGACAGGAGAGGAGTGGAGGAGAGAAGAGGACAGGAGAGGAGTAGAGGAGAGGAAGAGGACAGGAGAGGAGTAGAGGAGAGGAAGATGAGTAGAGGAGAGAAGAGGACATGAGAGGAGTAGAGGAGAGAAAAGGACAGGAGAGGAGTAGAGGAGAGGAAGAGGACAGCAGAGGAGTAGAGGAGAGGAAGAGGACAGGAGAGGAGGAGAGAGGAGAGGAAGAGGACAGGAGAGGAGTAGAGGACAGGAAGAGGACAGGAGAGGAGTAGAGGAGAGGAAGAGGACAGGAGAGGAGTAGAGGAGAGGAAGAGGAGTAGAGGAGAGAAGAGGACAGGAGGGGAGTAGAGGCGAGGAAGAGGACAGGAGAGGAGTAGAGGAGAGGAAGAGGACAGGAGAGGAGTAGAGGAGAGGAGAGGACAGGAGAGGGGTAGAGTAGAGGAAGAGGAGTAGAGGAGAGAAGAGGACAGGAGAGGAGTAGAGGAGAGGAAGAGGACAGGAGAGGAGTAGAGGAGAGGAGAGGAGGAGAGGAGAGGAAGAGGAGAGGAGTAGAGGAGAGGAAGAGGACAGGAGAGGAGGAGAGGAAGAGGACAGGAGAGGAGTAGAGGAGAGGAAGAGGACAGGAGAGGAGTAGAGGAGAGGAAGAGGACAGGAGAGGAGTAGAGGAGAGGTAGAGGACAGGATAGGAGTAGAGGAGAGGAAGAGGACAGGAGAGGAGCAGAGGACGAGGACAGGAGAGGAGTAGAGGAGAGTAAGAGGACATGAGAGGAGTAGAGGAGAGGAAGAGGACAGGAGAGGAGGAGAGGAGAGGAAGAGGACAGGAGAGGAGTAGAGGAGAGGAAGAGGACAGGAGAGGAGTAGAGGAGAGGAAGAGGACAGGAGAGGAGTAGAGGAGAGGAAGAGGATAGGAGAGGAGTAGATGACAGGAGAGGAAGAGGACAGGAGAGGAGTAGAGGACAGGAGAGGAAGAGGACAGGAGAGGAGTAGAGGAGAGGAGAGGAGAGGACAGGAGAGGAGTAGAGGAGAGGAAGAGGACAGGAGAGGTGTAGAGGAGAGGAAGAGGACAGGAGAGGAGTAGAGGAGAGGAAGAGGAGAGGAGAGGAGGAGAGGAAGAGGACAGGAGAGGAGTAGAGGAGAGGAAGAGGACAGGAGAGGAGTAGAGGAGAGGAAGAGGACAGGAGAGGTGTAGAGGAGAGGAAGAGGACAGGAGAGGTGTAGAGGAGAGGAAGAGGAGAGGAGTAGAGGAGAGGAGTAGAGGAGAGGAAGAAGACAGGAGAGGAGTAGAGGAGAGGAAGAAGAGAGGAGAGGAGTAGAGGAGAGGAAGAGGAGTAGAGGAGAGAAGAGGACAGGAGAGGAGTAGAGGAGAGGAAGAGGAGTAGAGGAGAGAAGAGGACAGGAGAGGAGTAGAGGAGAGGAAGAGGACAGGAGAGGAGTAGAGGAGAGGAGATGAAGAGGACAGGAGAGGAGGAGAGGAAGAGGAGTAGAGGAGAGAAGAGGAGATGAAGAGGAGTAGAGGAGAGGAAGAGGAGTAGAGGAGAGAAGAGGACAGGAGAGGAGTAGAGGAGAGGAAGAGGACAGGAGAGGAGTGGAGGAGAGAAGAGGGCAGGAGAGGAGTAGAGGAGAGGAAGAGGACAGGAGAGGAGTAGAGGAGAGGAAGATGAGTAGAGGAGAGAAGAGGACATTAGAGGAGAGAAGAGGACAGGAGAGGAGTAGAGGAGAGGAAGAGGACAGCAGAGGAGTAGAGGAGAGGAAGAGGACAGGAGAGGAGGAGAGAGGAGAGGAAGAGGACAGGAGAGGAGTAGAGGACAGGAAGAGGACAGGAGAGGAGTAGAGGAGAGGAAGAGGACAGGAGAGGAGTAGAGGAGAGGAAGAGGAGTAGAGGAGAGAAGAGGACAGGAGGGGAGTAGAGGCGAGGAAGAGGACAGGAGAGGAGTAGAGGAGAGGAAGAGGACAGGAGAGGAGGAGAGGACAGGAGAGGGGTAGAGTAGAGGAAGAGGAGTAGAGGAGAGAAGAGGACAGGAGAGGAGTAGAGGAGAGGAAGAGGACAGGAGAGGAGTAGAGGAGAGGAGAGGAGGAGAGGAGAGGAAGAGGAGAGGAGGAGAGGAAGAGGACAGGAGAGGAGGAGAGGAAGAGGACAGGAGAGGAGTAGAGGAGAGGAAGAGGACAGGAGAGGAGTAGAGGAGAGGAAGAGGACAGGAGAGGAGTAGAGGAGAGGTAGAGGACAGGATAGGAGTAGAGGAGAGGAAGAGGACAGGAGAGGAGCAGAGGAAGAGGACAGGAGAGGAGTAGAGGAGAGTAAGAGGACATGAGAGGAGTAGAGGAGAGGAAGAGGACAGGAGAGGAGTAGAGGAGCGGAGAGGAAGAGGACAGGAGAGGAGTAGAGGAGAGGAAGAGGACAGGAGAGGAGTAGAGGAGAGGAAGAGGACAGGAGAGGAGTAGAGGAGAGGAAGAGGACAGGAGAGGAGTAGAGGACAGGAGAGGAAGAGGACAGGAGAGGAGTAGAGGACAGGAGAGGAAGAGGACAGGAGAGGAGTAGAGGAGAGGAGAGGAGAGGACAGGAGAGGAGTAGAGGAGAGGAAGAGGACAGGAGAGGTGTAGAGGAGAGGAAGAGGACAGGAGAGGAGTAGAGGAGAGGAAGAGGAGAGGAGAGGAAGAGGACAGGAGAGGAGTAGAGGAGAGGAAGAGGACAGGAGAGGAGTAGAGGAGAGGAAGAGGACAGGAGAGGTGTAGAGGAGAGGAAGAGGACAGGAGAGGTGTAGAGGAGAGGAAGAGGAGAGGAGTAGAGGAGAGGAAGAAGACAGGAGAGGAGTAGAGGAGAGGAAGAAGAGAGGAGAGGAGTAGAGGAGAGGAAGAGGAGTAGAGGAGAGAAGAGGACAGGAGAGGAGTAGAGGAGAGGAAGAGGAGTAGAGGAGAGAAGAGGACAGGAGAGGAGTAGAGGAGAGGAAGAGGACAGGAGAGGAGTAGAGGAGAGGAGAGGAAGAGGACAGGAGAGGAGGAGAGGAGAGGAAGAGGAGTAGAGGAGAGAAGAGGAGATGAAGAGGAGTAGAGGAGAGGAAGAGGAGTAGAGGAGAGAAGAGGACAGGAGAGTAGTAGAGGAGAGGAAGAGGACAGGAGAGGAGTGGAGGAGAGAAGAGGGCAGGAGAGGAGTAGAGGAGAGGAAGAGGACAGGAGAGGAGTAGAGGAGAGGAAGATGAGTAGAGGAGAGAAGAGGACATGAGAGGAGTAGAGGAGAGAAGAGGACAGGAGAGGAGTAGAGGAGAGGAAGAGGACAGCAGAGGAGTAGAGGAGAGGAAGAGGACAGGAGAGGAGGAGAGAGGAGAGGAAGAGGACAGGAGAGGAGTAGAGGACAGGAAGAGGACAGGAGAGGAGTAGAGGAGAGGAAGAGGACAGGAGAGGAGTAGAGGAGAGGAAGAGGAGTAGAGGAGAGAAGAGGACAGGAGGGGAGTAGAGGCGAGGAAGAGGACAGGAGAGGAGTAGAGGAGAGGAAGAGGACAGGAGAGGAGTAGAGGAGAGGAGAGGACAGGAGAGGGGTAGAGTAGAGGAAGAGGAGTAGAGGAGAGAAGAGGACAGGAGAGGAGTAGAGGAGAGCAAGAGGACAGGAGAGGAGTAGAGGAGAGGACAGGAGAGGAGGAGAGGAGAGGAAGAGGAGAGAAGTAGAGGAGAGGAAGAGGACAGGAGAGGAGGAGAGGAAGAGGACAGGAGAGGAGTAGAGGAGAGGAAGAGGACAGGAGAGGAGTAGAGGAGAGGAAGAGGACAGGAGAGGAGTAGAGGAGAGGAAGAGGACAGGATAGGAGTAGAGGAGAGGAAGAGGACAGGAGAGGAGGAGAGGAAGAGGACAGGAGAGGAGTAGAGGAGAGTAAGAGGACATGAGAGGAGTAGAGGAGAGGAAGAGGACAGGAGAGGAGTAGAGGAGAGGAGAGGAAGAGGACAGGAGAGGAGTAGAGGAGAGGAAGAGGACAGGAGAGGAGTAGAGGAGAGGAAGAGGACAGGAGAGGAGTAGAGGACAGGAGAGGAAGAGGACAGGAGAGGAGTAGAGGACAGGAGAGGAAGAGGACAGGAGAGGAGTAGAGGAGAGGAGAGGAGAGGACAGGAGAGGAGTGGAGGAGAGGAAGAGGACAGGAGAGGTGTAGAGGAGAGGAAGAGGACAGGAGAGGAGTAGAGGAGAGGAAGAGGAGAGGAGAGGAGAGGAGGAGAGGAAGAGGACAGGAGAGGAGTAGAGGAGAGGAAGAGGACAGGAGAGGAGTAGAGGAGAGGAGTAGAGGAGAGGAAGAGGACAGGAGAGGTGTAGAGGAGAGGAAGAGGACAGGAGAGGAAGAGGAGTAGAGTAGAGGAAGAGGACAGGAGAGGTGTAGAGAAGAGAAGAGGACAGGAGAGGAGTAGAGGAGAGGAAGAGGAGAGGATAGGAGTAGAGGAGAGGAAGATGACAGGAGAGGAGTAGAGGACAGGAGAGGAAGAGGAGAGGAAGAGGACAGGAGAGGAGGAGAGGAGAGGAAGAGGACAGGAGAGGAGTAGAGGAGAGGAAGAGGACAGGAGAGGAGTGGAGGAGAGAAGAGGACAGGAGAGGAGTAGAGGAGAGGAAGAGGACAGGAGAGGAGTAGAGGAGAGGAAGATGAGTAGAGGAGAGAAGAGGACATGAGAGGAGTAGAGGAGAGAAGAGGACAGGAGAGGAGTAGAGGAGAGGAAGAGGACAGCAGAGGAGTAGAGGAGAGGAAGAGGACAGGAGAGGAGGAGAGAGGAGAGGAAGAGGACAGGAGAGGAGTAGAGGACAGGAGAGGAGTAGAGGAGAGGAAGAGGACAGGAGAGGAGTAGAGGAGAGGAAGAGGAGTAGAGGAGAGAAGAGGACAGGAGGGGAGTAGAGGCGAGGAAGAGGACAGGAGAGGAGTAGAGGAGAGGAAGAGGACAGGAGAGGAGTAGAGGAGAGGAGAGGACAGGAGAGGGGTAGAGTAGAGGAAGAGGAGTAGAGGAGAGAAGAGGACAGGAGAGGAGTAGAGGAGAGGAAGAGGACAGGAGAGGAGTAGAGGAGAGGACAGGAGAGGAGGAGAGGAGAGGAAGAGGACAGGAGAGGAGTAGAGGAGAGGAATAGGACAGGAGAGGAGGAGAGGAAGAGGACAGGAGAGGAGTAGAGGAGAGGAAGAGGACAGGAGAGGAGTAGAGGAGAGGAAGAGGACAGGAGAGGAGTAGAGGAGAGGAAGAGGACAGGATAGGAGTAGAGGAGAGGAAGAGGACAGGAGAGGAGGAGAGGAAGAGGACAGGAGAGGAGTAGAGGAGAGTAAGAGGACATGAGAGGAGTAGAGGAGAGGAAGAGGACAGGAGAGTAGTAGAGGAGAGGAGAGGAAGAGGACAGGAGAGGAGTAGAGGAGAGGAAGAGGACAGGAGAGGAGTAGAGGAGAGGAAGAGGACAGGAGAGGAGTAGAGGAGAGGAAGAGGACAGGAGAGGAGTAGAGGACAGGAGAGGAAGAGGACAGGAGAGGAGTAGAGGACAGGAGAGGAAGAGGACAGGAGAGGAGTAGAGGAGAGGAGAGGAGAGGACAGGAGAGGAGTAGAGGAGAGGAAGAGGACAGGAGAGGTGTAGAGGAGAGGAAGAGGAGTAGAGGAGAGGAAGAGGAGAGGAAGAGGACAGGAGAGGAGTAGAGGAGAGGAAGAGGACAGGAGAGGAGTAGAGGAGAGGAAGAGGACAGGAGAGGTGGAGAGGAAGAGGACAGGAGAGGAAGAGGAGTAGAGTAGAGGAAGAGGACAGGAGAGGAGTAGAGGAGAGGAAGAGGACAGGATAGGAGTAGAGGAGAGGAAGAGGACAGGAGAGGAGGAGAGGAAGAGGACAGGAGAGGAGTAGAGGAGAGTAAGAGGACATGAGAGGAGTAGAGGAGAGGAAGAGGACAGGAGAGGAGTAGAGGAGAGGAGAGGAAGAGGACAGGAGAGGAGTAGAGGAGAGGAAGAGGACAGGAGAGGAGTAGAGGAGAGGAAGAGGACAGGAGAGGAGTAGAGGACAGGAGAGGAAGAGGACAGGAGAGGAGTAGAGGAAAGGAGAGGAAGAGGACAGGAGAGGAGTAGAGGAGAGGAGAGGAGAGGACAGGAGAGGAGTGGAGGAGAGGAAGAGGACAGGAGAGGTGTAGAGGAGAGGAAGAGGACAGGAGAGGAGTAGAGGAGAGGAAGAGGAGAGGAGAGGAGGAGAGGAAGAGGACAGGAGAGGAGTAGAGGAGAGGAAGAGGACAGGAGAGGAGTAGAGGAGAGGAGTAGAGGAGAGGAAGAGGACAGGAGAGGTGTAGAGGAGAGGAAGAGGACAGGAGAGGAAGAGGAGTAGAGTAGAGGAAGAGGACAGGAGAGGTGTAGAGAAGAGAAGAGGACAGGAGAGGAGTAGAGGAGAGGAAGAGGAGAGGATAGGAGTAGAGGAGAGGAAGATGACAGGAGAGGAGTAGAGGACAGGAGAGGAAGAGGAGAGGAAGAGGAAAGGAGAGGAGGAGAGGAGAGGAAGAGGACAGGAGAGGAGTAGAGGAGAGGAAGAGGACAGGAGAGGAGTGGAGGAGAGAAGAGGACAGGAGAGGAGTAGAGGAGAGGAAGAGGACAGGAGAGGAGTAGAGGAGAGGAAGATGAGTAGAGGAGAGAAGAGGACGTGAGAGGAGTAGAGGAGAGAAGAGGACAGGAGAGGAGTAGAGGAGAGGAAGAGGACAGCAGAGGAGTAGAGGAGAGGAAGAGGACAGGAGAGGAGGAGAGAGGAGAGGAAGAGGACAGGAGAGGAGTAGAGGACAGGAAGAGGACAGGAGAGGAGTAGAGGAGAGGAAGAGGACAGGAGAGGAGTAGAGGAGAGGAAGAGGAGTAGAGGAGAGAAGAGGACAGGAGGGGAGTAGAGGCGAGGAAGAGGACAGGAGAGGAGTAGAGGAGAGGAAGAGGACAGGAGAGGAGTAGAGGAGAGGAGAGGACAGGAGAGGGGTAGAGTAGAGGAAGAGGAGTAGAGGAGAGAAGAGGATAGGAGAGGAGTAGAGGAGAGGAAGAGGACAGGAGAGGAGTAGAGGAGAGGACAGGAGAGGAGGAGAGGAGAGGAAGAGGACAGGAGAGGAGTAGAGGAGAGGAATAGGACAGGAGAGGAGGAGAGGAAGAGGACAGGAGAGGAGTAGAGGAGAGGAAGAGGACAGGAGAGGAGTAGAGGAGAGGAAGAGGACAGGAGAGGAGTAGAGGAGAGGATAGGAGTAGAGGAGAGGAAGAGGACAGGAGAGGAGGAGAGGAAGAGGACAGGAGAGGAGTAGAGGAGAGTAAGAGGACATGAGAGGAGTAGAGGAGAGGAAGAGGACAGGAGAGTAGTAGAGGAGAGGAGAGGAAGAGGACAGGAGAGGAGTAGAGGAGAGGAAGAGGACAGGAGAGGAGTAGAGGAGAGGAAGAGGACAGGAGAGGAGTAGAGGAGAGGAAGAGGACAGGAGAGGAGTAGAGGACAGGAGAGGAAGAGGACAGGAGAGGAGTAGAGGACAGGAGAGGAAGAGGACAGGAGAGGAGTAGAGGAGAGGAGAGGAGAGGACAGGAGAGGAGTAGAGGAGAGGAAGAGGACAGGAGAGGTGTAGAGGAGAGGAAGAGGAGAGGAGTAGAGGAGAGGAAGAGGAGAGGAGAGGAGGAGAGGAAGAGGACAGGAGAGGAGTAGAGGAGAGGAAGAGGACAGGAGAGGAGTAGAGGAGAGGAAGAGGACAGGAGAGGTGGAGAGGAAGAGGACAGGAGAGGAAGAGGAGTAGAGTAGAGGAAGAGGACAGGAGAGGTGTAGAGAAGAGAAGAGGACAGGAGAGGAGTAGAGGAGATGAAGAGGAGAGGATAGGAGTAGAGGAGAGGAAGAGGACAGGAGAGGAGTAGAGGACAGGAGAGGAAGAGGAGAGGAAGAGGACAGGAGAGGAGTAGAGGAGAGGAAGAGGACAGGAGAGGAGTAGAGGAGAGGAAGAGGACATGAGAGGAGTAGAGGAGAGGAAGAGGACAGGAGAGGAGGAGAGGGAGAGGACAGGAGAGGAGTAGAGGAGAGGAAGAGGACAGGAGAGGAGTAGAGGAGAGGAAGAGGACAGGAGAGGAGTAGAGGAGAGGAAGAGGACAGGAGAGGTGGAGAGGAAGAGGACAGGAGAGGAGTAGAGGAGAGGAAGAGGACAGGAGAGGAGTAGAGGAGAGGAAGAGGACAGGAGAGGAGTAGAGGAGAGGAAGAGGACAGGAGAGGAGTAGAGGAGAGGAAGAGGAGAGGAGTAGAGGAGAGGAAGAGGACAGGAGAGGAGTAGAGGAGAGGAAGAGGAGTAGAGGAGAGAAGAGGACAGGAGAGGAGTAGAGGAGAGGAAGAGGACAGGAGAGGAGTAGAGGAGAGGAAGAGGACAGGAGAGGAGTAGAGGAGAGGAAGAGGACAGGAGAGGAGTAGAGGAGAGGAAGAGGACAGGAGAGGAGTGGATGAGAGACATGTATGGATTCCCACTCTGCAACCCTTGGATGTGTGACCTCATGTTTCAAAGGTTTTTAGGGGAAGCTCTTTCAATGTTAAGAGGATTTTTACAGATTTAATCAGGATTTAGAGTTTCTGTCACAGAAAGTCTAGAGGTCAGGGCGCCACGGGCGTTAAACCACAGGAGGGGAAAACCCTGGACAACACACTGATACAATGTTTCCACTATAATCACATTGGACGATAGACAGTACCTGGGGCGGAAAACACAGAACAGGTTATTCTCTCACGCAGAACACAGGGATATGTGTGAGGTCATATGAGAGAGAGAGAGAGAGAATATGAGAGAGAGAGAGAGAGAGAGAGAGAGAGAGAGAGAGAGAGAGAGAGAGAGAGAGAGAGAGAGAGAGAGAGAGAGAGAGAGAGAGAGAGAGAGAGAGAGAGAGAGAGAGAGAGAGAGAGAGAGAGAGAGAGAGACTTAGGGGCATGTAAAGAGAGACGGTGAGAGCAGGGAACAGAGACTTGGGAGGCCTCCCTTTCTATTGAAATGATCCGGTGGATTAGCGGCGGAGGGTGGGAGGAGGTATATTCAAAGTGGCTTAAAATCTGAATCCCCTTTTAGTGTACCACTAATGAGACAGACAAGCTTTTAGGAACTTTCACTGAGGTTATGTACCAAATGGTATCCTATTCCCTTTACAGTGCACTACTGTTGACCAGAGCCTATGATTGGAGAGGAGGTTTGGGGGGGGGGTAGATCGCCCCGTGTGGCTCTGGATCAAAGTAGTGCCCTATAATGAGAACAGGGTGCCGTTTGGGACACGTTCTCCTTTTTGGTTTCCTGACACACTAACCTCTCCCACCCTGAGCTGTCATCCCTCTGTAATAACCACTTCAAGAAGAAGAGGGCTTTTCTTAATCTTTACATCTCTCCACCCTGCTGGAGCTAACTATCCTGCTTAATGGTTCTGCCTATCAACACAGCGGGACTTGTTTCTCATGTAGATTGACAGAACTTTGAGTGTTCAAATGGAGGAAGGGGAGGGTTCTAGAGTAAATTGGACAACAATCCAACAGTGATGATATAGTATACTGTGGAGATATCTACTGCTTTCATTTTTTTTGTTGTTGCATGTTTTCAAGTTTAATTGTATAATTATATAGTGACCCTAATTTAATCCGGTGGCGAAAACATGACAGATGAATTGCGAATGAAGCGTAGTAGATCTGGGGTGGGTGTATAGGAATAGGGTGGGTATATTATAATAGGGTGGGTATATTATAATAGGTTGGGTATATTATAATAGGGTGGGTATATTATAATAGGGTGGGTATATTATAATAGGTTGGGTATATTATAATAGGGTGGGTATATTATAATAGGTTTCGTATATTATAATAGGTTGGGTATATTATAATAGGGTGGGTATATTATAATAGGTTGGGTATATTATAATAGGTTGGGTATATTATAATAGGGTGGGTATATTATAATAGGTTGGGTATATTATAATAGGTTGGGTATATTATAATAGGTTGGGTATATTATAATAGGGTGGGTATATTATAATAGGTTGGGTATATTATAATAGGGTGGGTATATTATAATAGGTTGGGTATATTATAATAGGTTGGGTATATTATATTAGGGTGGGTATATTATAATAGGTTGGGTATATTATAATAGGGTGGGTATATTATAATAGGTTGGGTATATTATAATAGGGTGGGTATATTATATATTATATTATATATATAGTATCTCACAGCAGATAGCTTCAGTTTTATCTCTCAGCAGATAGCTTCAGTTTTATCTCACAGCAGATAGCTTCAGTTTTATCTCTCAGCAGATAGCTTCAGTTTTATCTCACAGCAGATAGCTTCAGTTTTATCTCACAGCAGATAGCTTCAGTTGTATCTCTCAGCAGATAGCTTCAGTTTTATCTCACAGCAGATAGCTTCAGTTTTATCTCTCAGCAGATAGCTTCAGTTTTACCTCACAGCAGATAGCTTCAGTTTTATCTCACAGCAGATAGCTTCAGTTTTATCTCTCAGCAGATAGCTTCAGTTTTATCTCACAGCAGATAGCTTCAGTTTTATCTCACAGCAGATAGCTTCAGTTGTATCTCACAGCAGATAGCTTCAGTTTTATCTCACAGCAGATAGCTTCAGTTTTATCTCTCAGCAGATAGCTTCAGTTTTATCTCACAGCAGATAGCTTCAGTTTTATCTCACAGCAGATAGCTTCAGTTTTATCTCACAGCAGATAGCTTCAGTTGTATCTCACAGCAGATAGCTTCAGTTTTATCTCACAGCAGATAGCTTCAGTTGTATCTCACAGCAGATAGCTTCAGTTTTATCTCACAGCAGATAGCTTCAGTTGTATCTCACAGCAGATAGCTTCAGTTGTATCTCACAGCAGATAGCTTCAGTTTTATCTCTCAGCAGATAGCTTCAGTTGTATCTCACAGCAGATAGCTTCAGTTGTATCTCTCAGCAGATAGCTTCAGTTTTATCTCTCAGCAGATAGCTTCAGATTTCTCTTTTTTTAATATATTTGTTTATTTATTTATTGAATATCCAAAACATACAATATACTTGCAGTGAAACCACTCAGCAACTACATCATACCAGTCATTAACAGATTCCCATTCAGAGCGACACACAGAAGCATCCAGGGTCAATGCCCTGTTCAAGGGCACGTTGACAGATCTCCCACCAGGCCAAAAAACCTGAACCCCAACCCTCCAAGTTCGGGTTCCCCAATAGCTGTCCCTCAACCATTCGAGCCCCCCCCCCCCCAAGAAGAAAAAACAAAAAATAAAATTAATTCCATTCCCCCAAGAACCCCCCAGTGCACCAACAACCAAGAGAACTAAAGAGAAAAAAGTTAAAGACAGAAGAAAACAGCAAAAAACAATGCAACATTTTTAAAAATAATTAATACAATTTTAAACAAAGGACATCAAGGACAACTGAAATCATAACAGCAATGCCAACTGTATATGTTTGTGTGCATGTCTGGCACTATTACATGTATGTGTGTGTTCTTGTATGTGTTTATTTGAATGAGAGTGTGTGTATATGCATGTGTACAAACACCTGCTGGTCAAAGATTTAAAAGAAAAAATAATTTAAAAAAGTACATTTCAATGACACTGAGGGGCAGTGTTTTTACAACTAATGTCGGTTTGACGGCATCATCCTCAGGCAAACCGACATTAGTTGTAAAAACACTGCCCCTCAGTGTCATTGAAATGTACTTTTTAAATTTAAATTTAAATGTTTTATCTTTGACCATCATTCTACCTTTTACACAGAAACTCCCCTCCCACTTGTCTCCAATTCCACATCCCAACCCTCAGCTTCCCTCAGCCCATTCCGTCTATCTCTGCTGGCCACCCACTTCGGGTTTCTACGCAACACATATCTTTAAACTATGCTGTGATGTTTAACGTACAATTTCAATCTATCTAATCGAATAGAATCCACAGATTGCGAGTTGAAGATAAATACTTTAACTAAGAGTATTAGTATATTAGTAATTGACTGACCCGGTCTCTCCAGATCTCCTAACAGTACTATTTCTAGGGTAATTTTAGATCAATGCTATGCATTTTCAGCCATTCCTGAACCTGAGACCAGAAACAGGCTACCTGAGGGCAATACCAAAATAAATGGTCTATTGATTCTGTATCCTCACAACAAAATCTGCAGAGCTTCGACGATTGAATGCCCCAAATATTCAACATTTTGTTTGGTGGCAAGAAATCTATATAATAATTTTAGCCTAAAAGCACGAAGTCTTGAATCTTGCGTTGTTTTGTATATCAACTCATACCATGGAATCGGTACATCAAAAATCTCTTCCCAACTATTTTGCAATCTGTATGGCCCAGTTGTCATCATCCTGGTCCTCAAATGAAACTGGTATACTTTCCTATTTATGCTGTTTTTATTCCTCCACCAGTTTAGATCCTTTATATTGGGCAGACAGACCAGTTCACTACCTCCTCCCGCTGCCACCTGCCTCCTCCAGTTGGGATCCTTTATATTGGGCAGACAGACCAGTTCCCTACCTCCTCCCGCTGCCACCTGCCTCCTCCAGTTGTGATCCTTTATATTGGGCAGACAGACCAGTTCCCTACCTCCTCCCGCTGCCACCTGCCTCCTCCAGTTGTGATCCTTTATATTGGGCAGACAGACCAGTTCCCTACCTCCTCCCGCTGCCACCTGCCTCCTCCAGTTTGATCCTTTATATTGGGCAGACAGACCAGTTCCCTACCTCCTCCAGTTTTGATCCTTTATATTGGGCAGACAGACCAGTTCCCTACCTCCTCCAGTTTGATCCTTTATATTGGGCAGACAGACCAGTTCCCTACCTCCTCCAGTTTAGATCCTTTATATTGGGCAGACAGACCAGTTCCCTGCCTCCTCCCGCTGCCACCTGACTCCTCCATTTCTGGGGTATTGCTGTAATCAATTGGTTGTAATCTTGGATTGAGAAGACCTTCCCGTACAAATCTTCATGAAGGACATAACTCTACCATTCCAATTTACAAAATCATTTAAGAACAAAATACCCTTTTCAAACATCTTTCCCATAAATACAGGTATTTTATCAACCAAATCAAATCAAATCAAATCAAATTTTATTAGTCACATACACATGGTTAGCAGATGTTAATGCGAATGTAGCGAAATGCTTGTGCTTCTAGTTCCGACAATGCAGTAATAACCAACAGTAATCTAACCTAACAATTCCACACTACTACCTTACACACACACACAAGTGTAAAGGGATAAAGAATATGTACATAAAGATATATGAATGAGTGGTGGTACAGAACGGCATGGCAGATGCAGTAGATGGTATAGAGTACGGTATATACATATGAGATGAGTACTGTAGGGTATGTAAACATAAGTGGCATAGTTTAAAGTGGCTAGTGGTACATGTATTGCATAAAGATGGCAAGATGCAGTAGATGATATAGAGTACAGTATATATACATATGAGATGGGTAATGTAGGGTATGTAAACATTGTATTAAGTGGCATTGCTTAAAGTGGCTAGTGGTACATTTTTACATAATTTCCATCAATTCCCATTTTTAAAGTGGCTGGAGTTGAGTCAGTATGTTGGCAGCGGCCGCTAAATGTTAGTGGTGGCTGTTTAACAGTCTGATGGCCTTGAGATAGAAGCTGTTTTTCAGTCTCTCGGTCCCTGCTTTGATGCACCTGTACTGACCTCGCCTTCTGGATGATAGCGGGGTGAACAGGCAGTGGCTTGGGTGGTTGTTGTCCTTGATGATCTTTATGGCCTTCCTGTGACATCGGGTGGTGTAGGTGTCCTGGAGGGCAGGTAGTTTGCCCCTGGTGATGCGTTCTGCAGACCTCACTACCCTCTGGAGAGCCTTACGGTTGTGGGCGGAGCAGTTGCCGTACCAGGCGGTGATACAGCCCGACAGGATGCTCTCGATTGTGCATCTGTAGAAGTTTGTGAGTGCTTTTGGTGACAAGCCGAATTTCTTCAGCCTCCTGAGGTTGAAGAGGCGCTGCTGCGCCTTCTTCACAACGCTGTCTGTGTGGGTGGACCAGTTCAGTTTGTCCGTGATGTGTACACCGAGGAACTTAAAACTTTCCACCTTCTCCACTACTGACCCGTCGATGTGGATAGGGGGGTGCTCCCTCTGCTGTTTCCTGAAGTCCACAATCATCTCCTTTGTTTTGTTGACGTTGAGTATGAGGTTATTTTCCTGACACCACACTCCGAGGGCCCACACCTCCTCCCTGTAGGCCGTCTCGTCGTTGTTGGTGATCAAGCCTACCACTGTAGTGTCATCCGCAAACTTGATGATTGAGTTGGAGGCGTGCATGGCCACGCAGTCGTGGGTGAACAGGGAGTACAGGAGAGGGCTCAGAACGCACCCTTGTGGGGCCCCAGTGTTGAGGATCAGCGGGGTGGAGATGTTGTTACCTACCCTCACCACCTGGGGGCGGCCCGTCAGGAAGTCCAGGACCCAGTTGCACAGGGCGGGGTCGAGACCCAGGGTCTCGAGCTTGATGACGAGTTTGGAGGGTACTATGGTGTTAAATGCTGAGCTGTAATCGATGAACAGCATTCTCACATGGGTATTCCTCTTGTCCAGATGGGTTAGGGCAGTGTGCAGTGTGGTTGCGATTGCGTCGTCTGTGGACCTATTGGGTCGGTAAGCAAATTGGAGTGGGTCTAGGGTGTCCGGTAGGGTGGAGGTGATATGGTCCTTGACTAGTCTCTCAAAGCACTTCATGATGACGGAAGTGAGTGCTACGGGGCGGTAGTCGTTTAGCTCAGTTACCTTAGCTTTCTTGGGAACAGGAACAATGGTGGCCCTCTTGAAGCATGTGGGAACAGCAGACTGGGATAAGGATTGATTGAATATGTCCGTAAACACACCAGCCAGCTGGTCTGCGCATGCTCTGAGGACGCGGCTGGGAATGCCGTCTGGGCCTGCAGCCTTGCGAGGGTTAACACGTTTAAATGTTTTACTCACCTCGGCTGCAGTGAAGGAGAGCCCGCAGGTTTTGGTAGGGGGCCGTGTCAGTGGCACTGTATTGTCCTCAAAGCGGGCAAAAAAGTTGTTTAGCCTGTCTGGGAGCAAGACATCCTGGTCCGCGACGGGGCTGGTTTTCTTTTTGTAATCCGTGATTGACTGTAGACCCTGCCACATACCTCTTGTGTCTGAGCTGTTGAATTGCGACTCGATTTTGTCTCTGTACTGAGACTTAGCCTGTTTGATTGCCTTGCGGAGAGAATAGCTACACTGTTTGTATTCGGTCATGCTTCCGGTCACCTTGCCCTGGTTAAAAGCAGTGGTTCGCGCTTTCAGTTTCACGCGAATGCTGCCGTCAATCCACGGTTTCTGGTTTGGGAATGTTTTTATCGTTGCTGTGGGTACGACATCGTCAATGCACTTCCTAATGAACTCGCTCACCGAATCAGCATATTCGTCAATATTGTTGTTGGACGCGATGCGGAACATATTCCAATCCGCGTGATCGAAGCAGTCTTGAAGCGTGGATTCAGATTGGTCGGACCAGCGTTGAACAGACCTGAGCGCGGGAGCTTGTTGTTTGAGTTTTTGTTTGTAGGCTGGAATCAACAAAATGGAGTCGTGGTCAGCTTTTCCGAAAGGGGGGCGGGGGAGGGCCTTATAAGCGTCGCGGAAATTAGTATAACAATGGTCTAGTGTTTTTCCAGCCCTGGTAGCACAATCGATATGCTGATAGAATTTAGGGAGTTTTGTTTTTAGATTAGCCTTGTTAAAATCCCCAGCTACGATGAATGCAGCCTCAGGGTGTGTGGTTTCCAGTTTACAAAGAGTCAGATAAAGTTCGTTCAGGGCCATCGATGTGTCTGCTTGGGGGGGAATGTATACGGCTGTGATTATGATTGACGAGAATTCCCTTGGTAGATAATGCGGTCGACATTTGATTGTGAGGAGTTCTAGATCAGGTGAACAGAACGACTTGAGTTCTTGTGTGTTGTTATGATGATCACACCACTTCTCGTTAATCATAAGGCATACCCCCCCGCCCCTCTTCTTACCGGAAAGATGTTTGTTTCTGTCGGCGCGATGCATGAAGAAACCAGCTGGCTGCACCGACTCCGTTAGCGTCCCTTGAGTTAGCCATGTTTCCGTGAAGCAGAGCACGTTGCAATCCCTGATGTCTCTCTGGAATGCTACCCGTGCTCGGATTTCATCAACCTTATTGTCAAGAGACTGGACATTGGCGAGTAGTATGCTAGGGAGTGGAGCGCGATGTGCCCGTCTCCGAAGCCTGACCACGAGACCGCCACGTTTTCCCCTTTTTCGGCGTCGCACAGGGTCGCCGGCTGGGATCAGATCCATTGTATTGTGTGGAAGGCAAAACACTGGATCCGTTTCGGGAAAGTCATATTCCTGGTAGGAACGATGATGAGTTGACGTTAATCGTATGTTCAGTAGTTCCTCCCGACTGTATGTAATGAAACCTAAGATTACCCGGGGTACCGATGTAAGAAATAACACGTAAAAAAACAAAATACTGCATATTTTCCAAGGAACACGAAGCGAGGCAGCCATCTCTTTTCGGCGCCGGAACAAACCAGCACATTTTAGTTCAGCCATAATATGTGTTGTAATATTTGTTCTATCTTTTCAGGGGGATGAAATTGAAATTGCAGCCAGCTCTGCAATGCTTGATTGAAAAAGAGACATGGCAATCTGCACAAAGGCAAAAAGGCAATTTTTAAAGAATGGATGAGCTTTTCTTAGTAATCTACTTGAGAACCATTTAGTGTTCAAATAAAACTTTTGAATGAGTGAAGCTTTTAGAGAGATGTTTAGTGCTTTTATATCTAATAATCTCAACCCACCCAATTTATATTCATTATATAGATAGGCCCGTTTTATTTTGTCTGGTTTAGCGTCCCAGATAAAAAGCAAAATCTTTTTTGCTCATATGATCTGAAAAACGAATCACCAGGAGTAGGCAGCGCCATACGTAAGTGAGTAAACTGAGATCTGACTAAGGAGTTAATCAGGGCGATTTTTCCATAAATAGACAGGTATTTACCTCTCCATGGTTGCAGGAGCTGGTCCCTACAGAGTCGGTGTCTAACCCACTGTCTCTCTCTCTCTCTCTCTCCGCAGGTCCGTTGAAGCTCGTGGTCCCTACAGAGTCCGTGTCTAACCCACTCTCTCTCTCTCTCTCTCTCTCCGCAGGTCCGTTGAAGCTTGTGGTCCCTACAGAGTCAATGTCTAACCCTCTCTCTCTCTCTCTCTCTCTCCGCAGGTCCGTTGAAGCTCGTGGTCCCTACAGAGTCCGTGTCCTCCTATCTGGGTGACACGGCCCTGCTGCGCTGTGAGGTGACTGGGGATCCCATGCCCGTGGTACGCTGGCAGAAGAACAGAGAGGACCTGCCCCTCACCTTAACCCCAGAGAGCAGAGTGGTGGTACTGCCCTCTGGATCGCTCCAGGTTAGCAAAGTCCAGCCACCAGACTCCGCCACCTACCGCTGCCTGGCAGACAACCCTGGCAGCGCCCGCACCGGCAGTGACGCAGACCTACGCGTGTTGCCAGGTAGGCTACAATAACAAACCCCTCTTGGCAGAGATATTCTAGCGACAACAAGATGTTCTTCTGGGTTCGGAGATGAACTCCTACAGTACTTGACTGTACGGTGGGAGTGGGACACTGGGTATAATTGTAATGCAGTGAAATATCATTTATGATGAATTCATGCTTTGTCCAAATGAGTACATCACCGTGTTTTACTCACAGCGACCTCACAGGAAAACTTGGGCGTATTTCACAATACACGCCTGGACATGTTTTACCTCAGTCACAATAGCAGATGTTTTGTTTGATTTACGTCGCCTTTGTTTTGACAGAGTCATGCGGAGACCAAGGTCTCTTTCACAGATGACCCTGTATCAAAACATACATATAAAAACACAAATATAAACACATTAATATTCACACACCACTATGTCCTAGAGGCACCAATCCATCCCATTTAGAGAGCCTTGGACTGTCCTAGAGACACCAATCCATCCCATTTAGAGAGTCTTGGTCTGTCCTAGAGACACCAATCCATCCCATTTAGAGAGCCTTGGACTGTCCTAGAGACACCAGTCCATCCCATTTAGAGAGCCTTGGACTGTCCTAGAGGCACCAATCCATCCCATTTAGAGAGCCTTGGACTGTCCTAGAGGCACCAATCCATCCCATTTAGAGAGCCTTGGACTGTCCTAGAGACACCAATCCATCCCATTTAGAGAGCCTTGGACTGTCCTAGAGACACCAGTCCATCCCATTTAGAGAGCCTTGGACTGTCCTAGAGACACCAATTCATCCCATTTAGAGAACCTTGGACTGTCCTAGAGACACCAATCCATCCCATTTAGAGAGCCTTGGACTGTCCTAGAGGCACCGATCCATCCCATTTAGAGAACCTTGGACTGTCCTAGAGACACCAATCCATCCCATTTAGAGAACCTTGGACTGTCCTAGAGGCACCAACCCATCCCATTTAGAGAGCCTTGGACTGTCCTAGAGGCACCAATCCATCCCATTTAGAGAACCTTGGACTGTCCTAGAGGCACCAACCCATCCCATTTAGAGAGCCTTGGACTGTCCTAGAGGCACCAATCCATCCCATTTAGAGAGCCTTGGACTGTCCTAGAGACACCAACCCATCCCATTTAGAGAGTCTTGGTCTGTCCTAGAGACACCAATCCATCCCATTTAGAGAGCCTTGGACTGTCTGTCCTAGAGGCACCAACCCATCCCATTTAGAGAGCCTTGGAGATTATTCCACAAGTAAGGTGCCAAAACTCTAACAGCAGATGACCTAACTGGTTGAATATGGAAAGTATCTCCAGAGTTAGACATCTCTCAACCGCGTCTGGTATCTCTGTCCGTTGACCTCCAGCATGATGAATATCCCTGATGTTGTCAGGACGTCGTGTAATTTGATCACTACAGCTGATCCTAGATTTAACTTTAAATGAATGTACTATAGTTCAAAATGTACTCTTGTCTTATCCTTTAAAGGGCTTTGTAGTCTGTACAGTTCAGGTCTCTGGGGAGAAGACATTGATTGATGAGCGGATGGATATATCACATAATCTCTTCCTCTGTTTGTGACCTTTACAGTCCGAGAGACACACAACATCGTTAAGAGAGACTAAAGAGCTCATCCAGACGTTGAACTTGTTTGTCCCCAACTACTCACGATTGAGTGGACCATTCTGTGCAGTTCCTCCTGCTCACAGCAGAACAGACGTTGATCTCACAACAGAATGGAGCAGACGGGACATTCGGTACATATTTATTCTGAACACAATGGCTGTTAACCCTGAGTCTCCTGATGTCGTGTAGGAGACTGTTAACCCTGAGTCTCCTGATGTCGTGTAGGAGACTGTTAACCCTGAGTCTCCTGATGTCGTGTAGGAGGCTGTTAACCCTGAGTCTCCTGATGTCGTGTAGGAGACTGTTAACCCTGAGTCTCCTGATGTCGTGTAGGAGACTGTTAACCCTGAGTCTCCTGATGTCGTGTAGGAGACTGTTAACCCTGAGTCTCCTGATGTCGTGTAGGAGGCTGTTAACCCTGAGTCTCCTGATGTCGTGTAGGAGACTGTTAACCCTGAGTCTCCTGATGTAGTGTAGGAGACTGTTAACCCTGAGTCTCCTGATGTCGTGTAGGAGACTGTTAACCCTGAGTCTCCTGATGTAGTGTAGGAGACTGTTAACCCTGAGTCTCCTGATGTAGTGTAGGAGACTGTTAACCCTGAGTCTCCTGATGTCGTGTAGGAGACTGTTAACCCTGAGTCTCCTGATGTAGTGTAGGAGACTGTTAACCCTGAGTCTCCTGATGTAGTGTAGGAGACTGTTAACCCTGAGTCTCCTGATGTAGTGTAGGAGACTGTTAACCCTGAGTCTCCTGATGTAGTGTAGGAGACTGTTAACCCTGAGTCTCCTGATGTAGTGTAGGAGACTGTTAACCCTGAGTCTCCTGATGTCGTGTAGGAGACTGTTAACCCTGAGTCTCCTGATGTCGTGTAGGAGACTGTTAACCCTGAGTCTCCTGATGTAGTGTAGGAGACTGTTAACCCTGAGTCTCCTGATGTCGTGTAGGAGACTGTTAACCCCGAGTCTCCTGATGTAGTGTAGGAGACTGTTAACCCTGAGTCTCCTGATGTAGTGTAGGAGACTGTTAACCCTGAGTCTCCTGATGTAGTGTAGGAGGCTGTTAACCCCGAGTCTCCTGATTTAGTGTAGGAGACTGTTAACCCTGAGTCTCCTGATGTAGTGTAGGAGACTGTTAACCCTGAGTCTCCTGATGTAGTGTAGGAGACTGTTAACCCTGAGTCTCCTGATTTAGTGTAGGAGACTGTTAACCCTGAGTCTCCTGATGTAGTGTAGGAGACTGTTAACCCTGAGTCTCCTGATGTCGTGTAGGAGACTGTTAACCCTGAGTCTCCTGATGTCGTGTAGGAGACTGTTAACCCTGAGTCTCCTGATGTAGTGTAGGAGACTGTTAACCCTGAGTCTCCTGATGTAGTGTAGGAGACTGTTAACCCTGAGTCTCCTGCTGTAGTGTAGGAGACTGTTAACCCTGAGTCTCCTGATGTAGTGTAGGAGACTGTTAACCCTGAGTCTCCTGATGTAGTGTAGGAGACTGTTAACCCTGAGTCTCCTGATGTCGTGTAGGAGGCTGTTAACCCTGAGTCTCCTGATGTCGTGTAGGAGACTGTTAACCCTGAGTCTCCTGATGTCGTGTAGGAGACTGTTAACCCTGAGTCTCCTGATGTAGTGTAGGAGACTGTTAACCCTGAGTCTCCTGATGTAGTGTAGGAGACTGTTAACCCTGAGTCTCCTGATGTAGTGTAGGAGACTGTTAACCCTGAGTCTCCTGATGTAGTGTAGGAGACTGTTAACCCTGAGTCTCCTGATGTAGTGTAGGAGACTGTTAACCCTGAGTCTCCTGATGTCGTGTAGGAGACTGTTAACCCTGAGTCTCCTGATGTAGTGTAGGAGACTGTTAACCCTGAGTCTCCTGATGTCGTGTAGGAGACTGTTAACCCTGAGTCTCCTGATGTAGTGTAGGAGACTGTTAACCCTGAGTCTCCTGATGTCGTGTAGGAGACTGTTAACCCTGAGTCTCCTGCTGTAGTGTAGGAGACTGTTAACCCTGAGTCTTCTGATGTCGTGTAGGAGACTGTTAACCCTGAGTCTCCTGATGTCGTGTAGGAGACTGTTAACCCTGAGTCTCCTGATGTCGTGTAGGAGAATGTTAACCCTGAGTCTCCTGATGTCGTGTAGGAGACTGTTAACCCTGAGTCTCCTGATGTAGTGTAGGAGACTGTTAACCCTGAGTCTCCTGCTGTAGTGTAGGAGACTGTTAACCCTGAGTCTCCTGATGTAGTGTAGGAGACTGTTAACCCTGAGTCTCCTGATGTAGTGTAGGGGACTGTTAACCCTGAGTCTCCTGATGTAGTGTAGGAGACTGTTAACCCTGAGTCTCCTGCTGTAGTGTAGGAGACTGTTAACCCTGAGTCTCCTGATGTCGTGTAGGAGAATGTTAACCCTGAGTCTCCTGATGTCGTGTAGGAGACTGTTAACCCTGAGTCTCCTGATGTCGTGTAGGAGACTGTTAACCCTGAGTCTCCTGATGTAGTGTAGGAGACTGTTAACCCTGAGTCTCCTGATGTAGTGTAGGAGGCTGTTAACCCTGAGTCTCCTGATGTCGTGTAGGAGACTGTTAACCCTGAGTCTCCTGATGTAGTGTAGGAGACTGTTAACCCTGAGTCTCCTGATGTAGTGTAGGAGACTGTTAACCCTGAGTCTCCTGCTGTAGTGTAGGAGACTGTTAACCCTGAGTCTCCTGATGTCGTGTAGGAGAATGTTAACCCTGAGTCTCCTGATGTCGTGTAGGAGACTGTTAACCCTGAGTCTCCTGATGTAGTGTAGGAGACTGTTAACCCTGAGTCTCCTGCTGTAGTGTAGGAGACTGTTAACCCTGAGTCTCCTGATGTAGTGTAGGAGACTGTTAACCCTGAGTCTCCTGATGTAGTGTAGGAGACTGTTAACCCTGAGTCTCCTGATGTCGTGTAGGAGAAGAGGGCTCAGCAGGTAACGGTGACATCGGTTTGCACAACCGGTTCCAGTTGTAAAGTAGTGATCGTAGCGTTGTTACCGTTGCCACGGTGATCGCGTTGTTACGACCCCCGGAAGTAACATCTGCAGTAACAGTAGGCGTTGCTAGGAAACTCTTAGCGATCGCGTGCATTGCATCAATAGCATTCCAAGCTGCTGTGTGAGAAGACTCCAGTCAAATTAATATCCAAATTGACTAGCTAAAAACAAGTATACCAAATGGTGCCCTGTTCCCTTTATAGTGCACTACTATTGATCAGGACCTAGATATAGGATGCCGTTTGGGATGTAGAGACTATGTCCACCTCACAGTCTACTTTGATAGTTAAAGTTTTAATCAATGAATTGTTTTTCCTTATCAGAGGTGGATGGGATCAAACTCAAGGTTCAGACATGATCAAAAGAGATTAAGTGAATATCCCGTGGCGTCCTGATCTCCAACGAACTCATTAACGTGGGATATGGAACACACAAGTTAGTGCCTTGTGTGTGTTTGCATTCTAAACGGCATTCTATATAGTGCACAGGGCTCCATAGGACTCGGGTTAAAAAATGTAGTGCACTATATATGGAATAAGGGCCCTATTTGGGACGCTACTCTCTCATTGTGAATGTTAACACTCTACAGACGTAGTGTGGTCAATGTGCTGACAGCTGTTTCTGTGCCCGGTGTAGACCTGCTTGTGTCGACACCCGTGTCTACGAATTAATTAAACAGGCAATCTGGGATTGGCCATACATCTTTTGGACTTTTAAATGCATGATATATATAGCCATTGATTCTAGATGAATATATATATATAATTTGAAATGCCTCGTGAGCATTTTAGTTCAACTTTCATACCCCACCGGTACCCAGAATATAAGCTTGTTTAAACAAACACTGTAAGGTCTCAAAACAGTCCCCGCATCCGTAACTCTGTCTATGAATTTGAGAGTGGTTACATTTCTCCGGCCGGCTGCCCGCTTTTATCGTTTGGTTCGTTTGAATCCCAGACTGCCCTTTAAACCATCAGAATGTCCTTTCCCCTCCCGTTCCTCTCCCGTTCCTCTCCCGTTCCTCTCCCGTTCCTCTCCTGCTGCTTCCATCCACCCCGGCCCCTCAACGTCCTGATTAGATATATTTAAGTAATAAAGCCTGAGGAGGTGTGGCCATTATACCACGGCGAAGGACTGTCATTAGGCACAAAGCAACGCGGATACAGACGTGCTTCTACACCTGCATTGCTTTGCTGTTTGGGGTTTTAGGCTGGGTTTCTGTACAGCACTTCGAGATATTAGCTGATGTACGAAGGGCTATATAAAATAAACTTGATTTGATTTGATTTGATTAGCCGTGGTATATTGGCCGTATGCCACAAACCACCGAGGTGCCTTATTGCTATTATTAGCTGGTTACCGACTTAATTAAGACATTATAAATATATATATTTTGTCATTCCCATGGTATTCGATGTGTTATACCATGCCTTTCAGCCAATCAGCATTCAGGGCTCGACCCACCCAGTTTATAATTGATCTTAATTCACTACACCTCGCTGGGCTTTCAGACAGTAGTGTTGTGAAGTCAACTTCCTGTCCTGTCAGACCGACGAGATGGGGTTAAATAGAGGAATGGGTCGGTGTTTCTTTTAGAGAGGGTTAATAGTTGGCAGGGAAATGTTCCTTTTACTTTTTTTCCCCCAGTTTTGTATTAATTACCGTATTAAGAATTGAATGTAGGCAGGTCGTGCATGGCCTCACACTCCAGGACAGTAGGGGGCGGTGTGTGCACCTAAAATGGTATGTGATCCGCCAACCAAATCCTGAAGAAGAAGAAGAAACCTAGCCAACTGACCACACTGTGATGTCATCATTTAGAAAGCAACACCTCTCTGTCTATATAAGGTCTCACAGTTGACATGATGATGTCAGAGCAGAATCTACACCTTGAAGTCCAAGGAACTGTCCGGAGATCTCCAAGATAGAATTGTGTGTCGAGGCGTAATATCTTGGGAAGGGTATAAAACCATTTCTAGAGGGGTGAAAGTTTCCAAGCGGGACATGACAGCACGCCTAGAGTTGGAAAAAAGGCAGTGAAAGACTCCGATCTTAAGGGAAAAGATTCTGTGGTCTGATGAGAGTCCTACATCTAATTATTTGGCTTGAATTCAAAACCAGGCACAGCTCATCAACATACTAATACCATCCCTACCGTGAAGCACGGTGGTGGCAGCATCCCTACCGTGAAAAACGGTGGTGGCAGCATCCCTACCGTGAAGCACGGTGGTGGCAGCATCCCTACCGTGAAAAACGGTGGTGGCAGCATCCCTACCGTGAAGCACGGTGGTGGCAGCATCCCTACCGTGAAGCACGGTGGTGGCAGCATCCATACCGTGAAGCACGGTGGTGGCAGCATCCTACTATGGGGATGCTTTTCAGCAGCAGGAACTGGGAGACTGGTAAGGATAGAGGGGAACAATGACTGGAGCCAAATACAGGCAAATCCTTGATGAGAATGACCCCGAGCACACAGCCAAAGCAACGTTGGAATGGCTTCAGGACAAGAATGTCAACCTCCTTGAGAGGCCCAGCCAAAGCCTTGAATCCCATTGACAATCTGTGGAAAGACTTGAAGATTGCTGTTCACCACTGCTCCTCATCTAACTTCACAGAGCTTGACAAAGTCTGCAAGGAAGAATGGGACAAAATTCCCAAATCCAGGTTTGCAAAGCTGATACAGGCATACTCAAGACGACTCAAAGCTGGTACAGACATACCCAAGACGACTCAAAGCTGATACAGACATACCAAAGACGACTCAAAGCTGATACAGACATACCCAAGACGACTCAAAGCTGATACAGACATACCCAAGACAACTCAAAGCTGATACAGACATACTCAAGACGACTCAAAGCTGATACAGACATACCCAAGACGACTCAAAGCTGATACAGACATACCCAAGACGACTCAAAGCTGATCCAGACATACCCAAGACGACTCAAAGCTGATACAGACATACCCAAGACGACTCAAAGCTGATCCAGACATACCCAAGACGACTCAAAGCTGATACAGACATACCCAAGATGACTCAAAGCTGATACAGACATACCCAAGATGACTCAAAGCTGATACAGACATACCCAAGGCGACTCAGTGATGTGATCGCTGCCAAAAGGTACTTCCACAAAGTATTGATTCAGGGGTTTGAATACTTATATAAATTAGATATTTACTTATTTCAATTTCAATACATTTGGAAAAAATGTCTAAAATCCTATTTTCACTTTGTCATTTTTTGGGGTATTGTGTATAGATGTGTTAGGAAAGAAAATACATGTCATCCATTTTGAATTCAGGCTGTAACACAACAACATGTGAAACACGTGAAGGGGTCTACATCTGAAGGCAGTGTACATGGCTGTAGGCAGATTAGAGTCTTCACTCCCGTGAGACAAAGCTATTGGCCCGTATGTCATTACGCAATCACATGTTATTACAACTTGTGAAAGCAAACCAAGTCAAGCTTGGGGAACATCTAAGGATTTCTTTACAAAATGCTGCCTATTTTCTTACAATTTTCTTACAACACAATCCAATGAAATGGGTGTCTGTCCCTGTGCTGTACACGCACGCACGCACGCACGCACGCACGCACGCACGCACGCACGCACGCACGCACGCACGCACGCACAGACAGACAGACAGACAGACAGACAGACAGACAGACAGACAGACAGACAGACAGACAGACAGACAGACAGACAGACAGACAGACAGACAGACAGACAGGTACAACTAACCTTGTGGGACAAAAATCACATTTTCCCTAACCTTAACCCAAAAACCTAACCTTAACCCTAACCTGTACCCTAACCCTAACCTTAACCCAAAAACCTAACCCTAACCTTAACCCAAAAACCTAACCTTAACTATTAAACTAACCCTAGCTCCTAACCATTAACTTAATTCTAACCCTAACACTAATTCTAACCTTAACAATAATCCTAACTTTAACCTGAAAACCTTAACCCTAAACCTAACCCTAAAACTAACCCTAGATCCTAAATTCTAACCTTAACAGTAATTCTAATCTTAACAATAACCCTAACTTTAACCTGAAAACCTTAACCCTTAACCTAACCCTAAAACTAACCCTAGATCCTAATTCTAACCCTGACACTAATTCTAACCTTAACCCTAAACCCCCTAGAAATAGCATTTGACCTTGTGGGGACTAACAAAATGTCCCCAGTTGGTCAAATTGTTGTTTGTTTACTATTCTTGTAGGGACTTCTGGTCCAAGTATAGTTAAACACATTCACATTTAGCTACCTCTCAAGTCTCTTCTGGATGTGTCTGCCTACATTACCAAGGGTTATGGAGGGTCAGCCCATTTCACTTCTATCTGATAGTTAAATACTCTGGAGCCCTCAACCCTCAGTCTACCTGACACACACACGCACGCACGCACGCACGCACGCACGCACGCACGCACGCACGCACGCACGCACGCACGCACGCACGCACGCACGCACGCACGCACACACACACACACACACACACACACACACACACACACACACACACACACACACACACACACACACACACACCCGTCCGTCCGTCTGTCAGATAACCCATTGTTTAGCTCTATGGTTATGTTTGCCTGGGCTTTGTGTTGTTAGGGAAATAAAATCAGGTTTGAATCCCCCAGTGTAGGGGTCACTCAGCTGTGACTGTCTGAATGGAGTCACTTTTGCAGGTTAGGTTTATTTGGGCGGCAGGTAGCCTAGTGGTTAGAGTGTTGGACTAGTAATCGAAATGTTGCTAGATCGAATCCCCCGAGCTGACATGGTAGAAAATCTGTTGTTCTGCCCCCTAAACAAGGCCGTTAACCCACTGTTCCCCGGTAGGCTGTCATTGAAAATAAGAATTTGTTCTTAACTGAATTGTCTAGTTAATTAAAGGTAAAATCAAGCCTCTGTTGCTGGCATTCTGAAGTATAAGGTAGCTGAAACAGAGAATTGTGGGTAAAGGCGCACATGCTGTCACGTGTTGTCACATCTTTCGATTGTTTTTGCCATTATGGTCCGTCAGGGTGTGCAACAGGGATGTGTGTTGTTGCCTCTTTACAATTGCATTTGCCCTCAGCAACGACTAGTCTAACCACAGAGCTTGTTAGGAGGACTAGTCTGACCACATAGCTTGTTAGGAGGACTAGTCTAACCACAGAGCTTGTTAGGAGGACTAGTCTAACCACAGAGCTTGTTAGGAGGACTAGTCTGACCACAGAGCTTGTTAGGAGAAGGACTAGTCTAACCACAGAGCTTGTTAGGAGGACTAGTCTGACCACATAGCTTGTTAGGAGGACTAGTCTAACCACAGAGGTTGTTAGGAGGACTAGTCTAACCACAGAGCTTGATAGGAGGACTAGTCTAACCACAGAGCTTGTTAGGAGGACTAGTCTAACCACATAGCTTGATAGGAGGACTAGTCTAACCACAGAGCTTGTTAGGAGAAGGACTAGTCTAACCACATAGCTTGTTAGGAGAAGGACTAGTCTAACCACAGAGCTTGATAGGAGAAGGACTAGTCTAACCACAGAGCTTGTTAGGAGAAGGACTAGTCTAACCACAGATCTTGTTAGGAGGACTAGTCTAACCACAGAGCTTGTTAGGAGAAGGACTAGTCTAACCACAGAGCTTGTTAGGAGAAGGACTAGTCTAACCACAGAGCTTGCTAGGAGAAGGACTAGTCTAACCACAGAGCTTGTTAGGAGGACTAGTCTAACCACAGAGCTTGATAGGAGGACTAGTCTAACCACAGAGCTTGTTAGGAGAAGGACTAGTCTAACCACAGAGCTTGTTAGGAGGACTAGTCTAACCACATAGCTTGATAGGAGGACTAGTCTAACCACAGAGCTTGATAGGAGGACTAGTCTAACCACAGAGCTTGTTAGGAGGACTAGTCTACCCACAGAGCTTGTTAGGATGACTAGTCTAACCACAGAGCTTGATAGGAGGACTAGTCTAACCACAGAGCTTGTTAGGAGGACTAGTCTACCCACAGAGCTTGTTAGGATGACTAGTCTAACCACAGAGCTTGATAGGAGGACTAGTCTAACCACAGAGCTTGATAGGAGATGAGACAATACTAACAAAAATAACATTGAAGGAAAAGAGATAGCAGAAAGAACATTTTGATAAGGAACAGACAAAGATAGCAAAAATACAATTTTAGTGAACAATTATCGTGGGTTTCTTCTGGCCACACAAATATAATGTTTATGTAAACAACGCCTTAGGGAATATTGGCATCAGGTTTAGAAGAAATCAAATAGTTTGGATGATTTTTCCCATTGAAATATGAACTCATTCATCCACTGATAACCACTCGTTTAACACAGCCCAAAGCCACTGTCTTAAGCAGTTTGGAACCAGTGTTTTAACACAGCCCAAAGCCACTGTCTTAAGCAGTTTGGAACCAGTGTTTTAACACAGCCCAAAGCCACTGTCTTAAGCAGTTTGGAACCAGTGTTTTAAAACAGTTTGGAACCACTGTCTTAAGCAGTTTGGAACCAGTGTTTTAAAACAGTTTGGAACCAGTGTTTTAAGCAGTTTGGAACCAGTGTTTTAAGCAGTTTGGAACCAGTGTTTTAAGCAGTTTGGAACCAGTGTTTTAAAACAGTTTGGAACCAGTGTTTTAAGCAGTTTGGAACCAGTGTTTTAAGCAGTTTGGAACCAGTGTTTTAAAACAGTTTGGAACCAGTGTTTTAAGCAGTTTGGAACCAGTGTTCTAAGCAGTTTGGAACCAGTGTTTTAAGCAGTTTGGAACCAGTGTTTTAAGCAGTTTGGAACCAGTGTTTTAAGCAGTTTGGAACCAGTGTTCTAAGCAGTTTGGAACCAGTGTTCTAAGCAGTTTGGAACCAGTGTTTTAAGCAGTTTGGAACCAGTGTTCTAAGCAGTTTGGAACCAGTGTTTTAAGCAGTTTGGAACCAGTGTTTTAAGCAGTTTGGAACCAGTGTTCTAAGCAGTTTGGAACCAGTGTTTTAAGCAGTTTGGAACCAGTGTTCTAAGCAGTTTGGAACCAGTGTTTTAAGCAGTTTGGAACCAGTGTTTTAAGCAGTTTGGAACCAGTGTTTTAAAAGAGCAATCAGTAGTTGAAACAATAACAAAGCGGCTCCTGCCCCTGTTTCAGTAAAACGCTGATGATGGGGCTGGAGAAAATGTAACCACTTTCAAATTCATAGATAGAACTATGGATACAAGGACTGACCATCCATGATATTAAACTATAGTTTTAACCATGTTATGAGGCTATATAGTCTTTGTTTACATTTACTTTGTTTCCAAACATTGGAGTAAAACAAGGTTATTTTTGGGGTGCTGATTGGGTACGACAGTTCAGCTAAGGTCACGAGGCATTTATAAGTTATATTCTTCAAGAATCAATGGGTACATATAATTCATGTCTAAGTCTAAAAATGGATGTAGCAACTAGAGATTGCCCCTTTAACCTTTGTTTGGCGTTCATGTTTTTGTTTTTCACCCAATGTTCACGGGTCTGATGGACCCTCAACATGATTGGGTTTTTAAAACCAATACAGCCATAACAATTTACGTAAAAATAGTTAATACTTAGATGTTGACATATCAATTACAAGCAATATAGACAGTATACATGGTTAATATAGACAGTATACATGGTTAATATAGACATCATGGTTAATATAGACAGCATGGTTAATATAGACAGCATACATGGTTAATATAGACAGTATACATGGTTAATATAGACATCATGGTTAATATAGACAGTATACATGGTTAATATAGACAGTATACAGGTTAATATAGACAGTATACATGGTTAATATAGACAGTATACAGGTTAATATAGACAGTATACATGGTTAATATAGACAGTATACATGGTTAATATAGACAGCATACATGGTTAATATAGACATCATGGTTAATATAGACAGTATACATGGTTAATATAGACAGTATACAGGTTAATATAGACAGTATACATGGTTAATATAGACAGTATACAGGTTAATATAGACAGTATACATGGTTAATATAGACAACATACATGGTTAATATAGACAGTATACATGGTTAATATAGACAGTATACATGGTTAATATAGACAGTATACAGGTTAATATAGACAGTATACATGGTTAATATAGACAGTATACATGGTTAATATAGACAGTGTACATGGTTAATATAGACAGTATACATGGTTAATATAGACAGTATACATGGTTAATATAGACAGCATGGTTAATATAGACAGCATGGTTAATATAGACAGTATACATGGTTAATATAGACAGTATACATGGTTAATATAGACAGTATACATGGTTAATATAGACAGCATGGTTAATATAGACAGCATGGTTAATATAGACAGTATACATGGTTAATATAGACAGTATACATGGTTAATATAGACAGTATACATGGTTAATATAGACAGCATGGTTAATATAGACAGCATGGTTAATATAGACAGTATAAAGGTTAATATAGACAGTATACATGGTTAATATAGACAGTATACAGGTTAATATAGACAGTATACATGGTTAATATAGACAGCATACATGGTTAATATAGACAGCATACATGGTTAATATAGACAGTATACATGGTTAATATAGACAGCATACATGGTTAATATAGACAGCATGGTTAATATAGACAGCATGGTTAATATAGACAGCATACATGGTTAATATAGACAGCATGGTTAATATAGACAGCATGGTTAATATAGACAGTGTACATGGTTAATATAGACAGTATACATGGTTAATATAGACAGTATACAGGTTAATATAGACAGTATACATGGTTAATATAGACAGTATACATGGTTAATATAGACAGTGTACATGGTTAATATAGACAGTATACATGGTTAATATAGACAGTATACATGGTTAATATAGACAGCATACATGGTTAATATAGACAGCATGGTTAATATAGACAGCATGGTTAATATAGACAGCATACATGGTTAATATAGACAGCATGGTTAATATAGACAGCATGGTTAATATAGACAGTGTACATGGTTAATATAGACAGTATACATGGTTAATATAGACAGTATACAGGTTAATATAGACAGTGTACATGGTTAATATAGACAGCATACATGGTTAATATAGACAGTATACATGGTTAATATAGACAGCATACATGGTTAATATAGACAGCATGGTTAATATAGACAGCATGGTTAATATAGACAGCATACATGGTTAATATAGACAGCATGGTTAATATAGACAGCATGGTTAATATAGACAGTGTACATGGTTAATATAGACAGTATACATGGTTAATATAGACAGTATACAGGTTAATATAGACAGTATACATGGTTAATATAGACAGTATACATGGTTAATATAGACAGTATACATGGTTAATATAGACAGCATACATGGTTAATATAGACAGCATGGTTAATATAGACAGCATGGTTAATATAGACAGCATACATGGTTAATATAGACAGCATGGTTAATATAGACAGCATACATGGTTAATATAGACAGCATGGTTAATATAGACAGCATGGTTAATATAGACAGTATACATGGTTAATATAGACAGTATACATGGTTAATATAGACAGTATACATGGTTAATATAGACAGCATACATGGTTAATATAGACAGCATGGTTAATATAGACAGCATGGTTAATATAGACAGTGTACATGGTTAATATAGACAGTATACATGGTTAATATAGACAGTATACAGGTTAATATAGACAGTGTACATGGTTAATATAGACAGTATACATGGTTAATATAGACAGTATACAGGTTAATATAGACAGTATACATGGTTAATATAGACAGTATACATGGTTAATATAGACAGTATACATGGTTAATATAGACAGCATACATGGTTAATATAGACAGCATACATGGTTAATATAGACAGTATACATGGTTAATATAGACAGTATACATGGTTAATATAGACAGTATACATGGTTAATATAGACAGTATACAGGTTAATATAGACAGTATACATGGTTAATATAGACAGTGTACATGGTTAATATAGACAGTATACATGGTTAATATAGACAGCATACATGGTTAATATAGACAGTATACATGGTTAATATAGACAGCATACATGGTTAATATAGACAGCATGGTTAATATAGACAGCATGGTTAATATAGACAGCATACATGGTTAATATAGACAGCATGGTTAATATAGACAGCATGGTTAATATAGACAGTGTACATGGTTAATATAGACAGTATACATGGTTAATATAGACAGTATACAGGTTAATATAGACAGTATACATGGTTAATATAGACAGTATACATGGTTAATATAGACAGTGTACATGGTTAATATAGACAGTATACATGGTTAATATAGACAGTATACATGGTTAATATAGACAGCATACATGGTTAATATAGACAGTATACATGGTTAATATAGACAGCATACATGGTTAATATAGACAGTATACAGGTTAATATAGACATCATGGTTAATATAGACAGTATACAGGTTAATATAGACAGTATACATGGTTAATATAGACAGTATACATGGTTAATATAGACAGTATACATGGTTAATATAGACAGTATGCATGGTTAATATAGACAGTATACATGGTTAATATAGACAGTATACATGGTTAATATAGACAGTATACATGGTTAATATAGACATCATGGTTAATATAGACAGCATGGTTAATATAGACAGCATACATGGTTAATATAGACAGTATACATGGTTAATATAGACAGCATGGTTAATATAGACAGTATACATGGTTAATATAGACAGCATGGTTAATATAGACAGTATACATGGTTAATATAGACAGTATACATGGTTAATATAGACATCATGGTTAATATAGACAGCATGGTTAATATAGACAGCATACATGGTTAATATAGACAGTATACATGGTTAATATAGACACTATACATGGTTAATATAGACAGTATACATGGTTAATATAGACAGTATACATGGTTAATATAGACAGTATACATGGTTAATATAGACAGCATGGTTAATATAGACAGTATACATGGTTAATATAGACAGCATGGTTAATATAGACAGCATACATGGTTAATATAGACAGTATACATGGTTAATATAGACAGTATACATGGTTAATATAGACAGCATACATTGTTAATATAGACAGCATACATGGTTAATATAGACAGTATACATGGTTAATATAGACAGTATGCATGGTTAATATAGACAGTATACATGGTTAATATAGACAGTATACATGGTTAATATAGACAGTATACATGGTTAATATAGACATCATGGTTAATATAGACAGCATGGTTAATATAGACAGCATACATGGTTAATATAGACAGTATACATGGTTAATATAGACAGCATGGTTAATATAGACAGTATACATGGTTAATATAGACAGCATGGTTAATATAGACAGTATACATGGTTAATATAGACAGTATACATGGTTAATATAGACATCATGGTTAATATAGACAGCATGGTTAATATAGACAGCATACATGGTTAATATAGACAGTATACATGGTTAATATAGACACTATACATGGTTAATATAGACAGTATACATGGTTAATATAGACAGTATACATGGTTAATATAGACAGTATACATGGTTAATATAGACAGCATGGTTAATATAGACAGTATACATGGTTAATATAGACAGCATGGTTAATATAGACAGTATACATGGTTAATATAGACTATATACATTGTTAATATAGACAGCATGGTTAATATAGACAGTATACATGGTTAATATAGACAGCATGGTTAATATAGACAGTATACATGGTTAATATAGACTATATACATTGTTAATATAGACAGCATGGTTAATATAGACAGTATAGATGGTTAATATAGACAGCATGGTTAATATAGACTATATACATGGTTAATATAGACTATATACATGGTTAATATAGACAGTATACATGGTTAATATAGACAGTATACATGGTTAATATAGACAGTATACATGGTTAATATAGACAGTATACATGGTTAATATAGACAGTATACATGGTTAATATAGACAGCATACATGGTTAATATAGACAGTATACATGGTTAATATAGACAGCATACATGGTTAATATAGACAGCATACATGGTTAATATAGACAGTATACATGGTTAATATAGACAGCATGGTTAATATAGACAGTATACATGGTTAATATAGACAGCATACATTGTTAATATAGACAGTATACATGGTTAATATAGACAGTATACAGTATACGTGGCTAATATAGACAGTATACATGGTTAATATAGACAGCATACATGGTTAATATAGACAGTATACATGGTTAATATAGACAGCATACATGGTTAATATAGACAGCATACATGGTTAATATAGACAGTATACATGGTTAATATAGACAGCATGGTTAATATAGACAGTATACATGGTTAATATAGACAGCATACATTGTTAATATAGACAGTATACATGGTTAATATAGACAGTATACAGTATACGTGGCTAATATAGACAGTATACATGGTTAATATAGACAGTATACATGGTTAATATAGACAATATACATGGTTAATATAGACAGTATACATGGTTAATATAGACAGCATACATGGTTAATATAGACAATATACATGGTTAATATAGACAGTATACATGGTTAATATAGACAGTATACATGGTTAATATAGACAGTATACATGGTTAATATAGACAGTATACATGGTTAATATAGACAGCATACATGGTTAATATAGACAATATACATGGTTAATATAGACAGTATACATGGTTAATATAGACAGTATACATGGTTAATATAGACAGCATACATGGTTAATATAGACAGTATACATGGTTAATATAGACAGCATGGTTAATATAGACAGTATACATGGTTAATATAGACAGCATACATTGTTAATATAGACAGTATACATGGTTAATATAGACAGTATACAGTATACGTGGCTAATATAGACAGTATACATGGTTAATATAGACAGCATACATGGTTAATATAGACAGTATACATGGTTAATATAGACAGCATACATGGTTAATATAGACAGCATACATGGTTAATATAGACAGTATACATGGTTAATATAGACAGCATGGTTAATATAGACAGTATACATGGTTAATATAGACAGCATACATTGTTAATATAGACAGTATACATGGTTAATATAGACAGTATACAGTATACGTGGCTAATATAGACAGTATACATGGTTAATATAGACAGTATACATGGTTAATATAGACAATATACATGGTTAATATAGACAGTATACATGGTTAATATAGACAGCATACATGGTTAATATAGACAATATACATGGTTAATATAGACAGTATACATGGTTAATATAGACAGCATACATGGTTAATATAGACAATATACATGGTTAATATAGACAGTATACATGGTTAATATAGACAGTATACATGGTTAATATAGACAGTATACATGGTTAATATAGACAGTATACATGGTTAATATAGACAGCATACATGGTTAATATAGACAATATACATGGTTAATATAGACAGTATACATGGTTAATATAGACAGTATACATGGTTAATATAGACAGCATACATGGTTAATATAGACAATATACATGGTTAATATAGACAGTATACATGGTTAATATTTGCCATTAACCTCTGCTAGATCACATCAATAAAAGCACTATTTATTTTTGGAGAGAAAATGTGATTTTTCTAAACAAAAATAATTTATAATCAAGACTAGGGAGGAATAAATCATGTTGATCTTGAATAAATATAAATGAAACAAGGTTTTTTCATCACTATTGATGTTTACTGCTTTGAACTGAACACATTTTACATGCAATTAAGGCCGGTCTACACACCACATGAGAGACAGAGTTTTACTGTGTGTGTGTGTGTGTGTGTGTGTGTGTGTGTGTGTGTGTGTGTGTGTGTGTGTGTGTGTGTGTGTGTGTGTGTGTGTGTGTGTGTGTGTGTGTTGCAAATGTATTTCTTGCATTTGATGCAATAAGTGTCTTCCTGTCCTTCTTGGGTCCACACACACCGCAGGGCTTTGTTGCTACCAGCTGCAATCTACAATGTTCAGGAATCTCACTCACATATATAGTTACAGCAGGCCAAGGTAGGAAAGTCAAACACACACACACACACACACACACGCAACAACATCACTCACACTTACTTCCTGTATTGGAGTTGCTGGTTCTGTGGGTCGGGTGGATGGGGCACCAGCGTCCTCTTCCTGTATCCTCCTCACGATGGCTGCAGAAAGGGAAATGGGGGATACCTAGTCAGTTGTACAACTTCCACGTTTAACCCAACCCCTCTGAATCAGAGAGGTGCCGGGGGGGGGCTGCCTTAATCCCCATCCACGTCTTCAGCGTACGGGGAACAGTGAGTTAACTGCCTTGCTCAGGGGCAGAACAATATAATTCTACCTTGTCAGCTTGGGGATTTGATCCAGAAACCTTTTGGTTACTGGCCCAACGCTTCAACCGCTAGGCTGCCTGCCGCCCTGAGCTGGGGTCCGTGGGATATGTTACCTCCTCTTGATTTGAGGTCTTACCAACGTCTCTCCCCGAGAAAGAGCCGTCTCCTCTGGAGCTTCCCTCTGTTCCAATCTGGGTTCAACGCCATCCAGATGACAAACGCGTTGTACGCCGAGATGTCCAAGATGTTGAAGAATGTCACAAGTGACATTCACCAGCTTGTCTCCTTTTGTAGCATTGTCATCCATTATGATTTCTGTTTTTTGATGTTGCTGGCCACAGATTCTCTCAGCCCTATGCAGCGTACTCATGATTACCACATTGTTGCCTTTCTTTGGCACGTAGGACACTAGGGAAGTGTCGGCTGTGAACACAAACTTGATAGGCCTGAATTGATAGGCCTGTTCTGTGTATGCAACAGCTGAGGTGGGAGCTCTGGCTTGTTTTTTCGTACTGTTCCTACCATCGTCAGCTTCCTCTTGAGGAGCTCCTGTCCCATCGTCAGCTTCCTCTTGAAGAGCTCCTGTCCCATCGTCAGCTTCCTCTTGAGGAGCTCCTGTTCCAGCTTGTGATAAGTAAAAAAATATATTGCATGTGATGTTGTGGCCACAGAGTCCCTGTGTCACGTCCAGGACAACCCGTATCCCTTGGTTCTTCTCAGGGAGCTCCTCCATCTGGCTTCCCCTGTATACACTTGCAAGTTCCACACATATGATGAAGCAGCATCACAGGCAGCCCAGATCTTGATTCCATATTTTGCAGGTTTAGACGGTATGTACTGCCTGAAGGGGCAGCGGTCCCTACATTGCATAAGCTGCTCATCAACCTTTTTGTTTCATTTTTACTTGTTTTCACCTACACACACACACACACACACTTGTATTGCCCTCAGACCCAAACACAAGGGTTAACACAGCCTCTTTTATACCCAAATACTATTTTAATCAGGCATTAGTTTAACCTCTTGCACTGATTCATCTTCCAAAGTAAAGCTCTCACTCTCTCTCTCTCTCTCTCTCTCTCTCTCTCTCTCTCTCTCTCTCTCTCTCTCTCTCTCTCTCTCTCTCTCTCTCTCTCTCTCTCTCTCTCTCTCTCTCTCTCTCTCTCTCTCTCTCTCTCTCTCTCTCTCTCTCTCTCTCTCTCTCTCTCTCTCTCTCTCTCTCTCTCTCTCTCTTTGTCTCTCTGTCTGACTATCTGTAACCTCCAGAACCCGGAACCACCAGGGGCCTTCTGTTCCTCCAGAAACCCCAGAGAGTCACCTCCCTCCTGGGGAGAGATGCCGTGTTGGAGTGTTCCGCCTCTGGGTTCCCCACCCCCGCCTTCCACTGGATGAGAGGAGCCGAGATGATACAGATCAGGTGAGTAACTCCTTGATTCCGTCCCAAATGGCACTCTGTTCACTAGCTACGTTCAACTAGGGCCCGTAGGGAGCTGTGTACTACATAGGAAAATACAATCCACCCTTCTTTTCCACAAGACTTCTGATGTGTGATGAGTAGAGCAACATCAAACCACTACCCAGCCGGCAAAGCTGGTACAAATGACGACATTAAAGATAGTTTTGCACGCTGGGTAGTCGGAGCCACATGTCATTTTTCTCATGTTACAGTGGTAAGATAAAGTATGTGAACCCTTTGTAATTACCTTAAAATTTGATCTGATCTTCATCTATGTCACAACAATCAACAAACACAGTCGGCTTAAACTAATAACACACAAACAATTATACGTTTTCATGCCTTTATTGAACACACTGTGTAAACATTCACAGTGCAGGGTGGGAAAAGTATGTGAACCCTTGGATTTAATAACTGGTTGAGCCTCCTTTGGCAGCAATAAACTCATCATAGTGCCCTCAAAGCTCATCACTAAGCTAAGGACCCTGGGACTAAACACCTCCCTCTGCAACTGGATTTTGGACTTCCTGACGGGCCGCCCCCAGGTGGTAAGGGTAGGTAACAACATATCCGCCACACTGATCCTCAACACGGGGGCCCCTCAGGGGTGCGTGCTCAGCCCCCTCCTGTACTCCCTGTTCACTCATGACTGCACGGCCAGGCACGACTCCAACACCATCATTAAGTTTGCTGATGACACAACAGTGGTAGGCCTGGTCACCGATAACGATGAGACAGCCTATAGGGAGGAGGTCAGAGACCTGGCCATGTGGTGCCAGAACAACAACCTCTCCCTCAACGTGATCAAGACAAAGGAGATGATTGTGGACTACAGGAAAATGAGGACCGAGCACGCCCCCATTCTCATCGACGGGGCTGTAGTGGAACAGGTTGAAAGCTTCAAGTTCCCTGGCGTCCACATCACAAGCACATCAAGACCGTTGTGAAGAGGGCACAACAAAACCTATTCCCCCTCAGTAGACTGAAAAGATTTTGCATGGGTCCTTAGATCCTCAAAAGGTTTTACAGCTGCACCATCGAGAGCATCCTGACGGGTTGCATCACTGCCTGGTATGGCAACTGCTCAGCCTCCGACCGCAAGGCACTACAAAGGGTACATCACCGGGGCCAAGCTTCCTGCCATCCAGGACCTCTATACCAGGCGGTGTCAGAGGAAGGACCTAAAAATTGTCAACGACTCCAACCACCCTAGTCATAGACATGTTCTCTCTGCTCTCTGCTACCGCAAGGCAAGCGGTACCGGTACCCCCTGTATATAGCCTCCACATTGACTCTGTACCGGTACCCCCTGTATATAGCCTCCACATTGACTCTGTACTGTAACCCCCTGTATATAGCCTCCACATTGACTTTGTACCAGTACCCCCTGTATATAATCTCCACATTAACTCTGTACCGGTACACCCTGTATATAGCCTCCACATTGACTCTGTACCGTAACACCCTGTATATAGCCTCCACATTGACTCTGTACCATTACACCCTGTATATAGCCTCCACATTGACTCTGTACCATTACACCCTGTATATATTCTCCACATTAACTCTGTACCGGTACACCCTGTATATAGCCTCCACATTGACTCTGTACCGTAACACCCTGTATATAGCCTCCACATTGACTCTGTACCGTAACACCCTGTATATAGCCTCCACATTGACTCTGTACCGGTACCCCCTGTATATAGCCTCCACACTGACTCTGTACCGGTACCCCCTGTATATAGCCTCCACATTGACTCTGTACCGTAACACCCTGTATATAGCCTCCACATTGACTCTGTACCGTAACACCCTGTATATAGCCTCCACATTGACTCTGTACCGTAACACCCTGTATATAGCCTCCACATTGACTCTGTACTGTAACCCCCTGTATATAGCCTCCACATTGACTCTGTACTGTAACCCCCTGTATATAGCCTCCACATTGACTCTGTACTGTAACACCCTGTATATAGCCTCCACATTGACTCTGTACTGTAACACCCTGTATATAGCCTCCACATTGACTCTGTACTGTAACCCCCTGTATATAGCCCCACTATTGTTATTTACTGCTTCTCTTTAATTATTTGTTATTCTTATCTCTTACTTTTTTGGTGGGGGGGGGGGGGGGGGTATTTTCTTAAAACTGCATTGTTGGTTAAGGGCTTGTCAGCATTTCACTGTAAAGGTCTACATCTGTTATATTCAGCGCATGTGACAAATAACATTTTATTTTGTTTTATTTGAACCAAATGTTTTCTGTAGTTGCGGATCAGACAACAACGGTTCAGGAGGAATGTTGGACCACTTTATTTACTTCTGTGTTTTGGGTCGTTGTTCTGTTGCATCACCCAACTTCTGTTGAGCTTCAATTGGCGGACAGATAGCCTTACATTCTCCTGCAAAATGTCTTGATAAACTTGGGAATTAATTTTTCCGTCGATGATAGCCAGCTGTCCAGGCCCTGAGGCAGCAAAGCAGCCCCAAACCATGATGCTCCCTCCACCATACTTTACAGTTGGAATGAGGTTTTGATGTTGGTGTGCTGTGCCTTTTTTTTCTCCACACATAGTGTTGTGTGCTTCTTCCAAACAACTCAGTTTTAGTTTCATCTGTCCACAGAATATTTTGCCAGAATTGCTCTTTTGCGAACTTCAGATGTTTTTTTGGGATAGCAAAAGTGGCTTCTTCCATGGTGTCCTTCCATGAACACCATTCTTGTTTGGTGTTTTATGTATCGTAGACTCGTCAACAGAGATGTTAGTATGTTCCAGAGATTTCTGTAAGTCTTTAGCTGACACGCTAGGATTCTTCTTAACCTCATTGAGCGTTCTGCGCTGTGCTCTTGCAATCATCTTTGCAGGACGGCCACTCCAAGGGAGAGTAGCAACAGTGATGAACTTTCTCCATTTATAGACAATTTGTCTAACCGTGGACTGACGAACATCAAGGCTTTTAGAGATACTTTTGTAACCCTTTCCAGCTTTATGCAAGTCAACTATTTTTTATCTTAGGTCTTCTGAGATCCCTTTTGTTCGAGGCATGGCTCACATCAGGCAATGCTTCTTGTGAATAGCAAACTCAAATTTTGTGAGTGTTTTTTATAGGGCAGGGGAGCTCTAACCAACATCTCCAATCTTGTCTCATTGATTGGACTCCACGTTAGCTGACTCCTGACTCCAATTAGCTTTTGGAGAAGTCATTAGCCTCGGGGTTCACATACTTTTCTCAACCTACACAGTGAATGTTTAAATTATGTATTCAATATAGACAAGAAAAATACAATAATTTGTGTGTTATTAGTTTAAGCACACTTTTTTTGGTCTATTGTTGTGATTAAGATGAAGATCAGATATAATTTTATGGCAAATTTATGCAGAAATCCAGGTAATTACAAAGGGTTCACATACTTTTTCTTGCCACTGTATTTTACTAAGTACTGTATTGTAAGATATTGCATGGTTTCTGAGAGACAATTGGAAGTTGAATACACATTATCACAGGGCACAGAGCTTCCTTGTTGTGTACAAATGCCTGTTTTCTTGGTTTTCTTGGTTTTCTGTTTTTGATTCGTCCTCTGTGCTTCTGCAGGTCTAAGAAGTACTCCCTGCTGGGTGGCAGTAACCTCCTGATCAGCAGCGTAACGGACGACGACTCAGGCTCCTACAGCTGCGTGGCGTTTAACAAGAACCAGAACATCACGGCTTCCTGCGAGCTGTCCGTCCTCGGTAAGTGTGTACCGCGAGACCGCCACTCGTCGCCCGGTGGGAACCTATCTCCGCTGGCACACAAACACACACAAACAAACAAACAAACAAACAAACAAACATCACCACATCTTCTACAGGTGTCTCTCTGTCCATGTCTCTTCTCCATCGCCTTCATGGTCTCAAGTCTGTGGAAGATTTAACTGTTTCAGTTCACAACCCTACTGAGGAACTGCCAGCCAAAAACTCTGAATACCTGAACACAATTTTTGACTGCCATTTTCCCTGACACAAATGAAATACATGACAACCATAACTTTGTTTAGGATTTTGGCTGACCTGATCTGTTATATCTCTATGAATAACCTTTTAATCTGACAAATATAAACTACACGATCTAGGAGAACTTCAATATCATGACAATAACATTTAAATCTGACAATATTTTATAGTATTTTATTCTGAAGGATGTCCTTTAATGTGATATTCGGAATGGTTCTAAAATATTGATACGGTAAAATAAATGAAGATGAATCAATAAATAAATCAAGATGTGTGAATAGCAATACATATCACTCAAAGAACAGCTATTTCATAACAGCACAGGAAGTTAACAAAAAATTGCCTACCCTTGAAAGTTTGACGCATTCTCGTGAAATGCTTCGGCAGACCTCACTTGATCAAATGAAGTTTTGTAGAAGAGTGGAAATACTCCTTGGAGAAGAAATCTTCAAATGAAGTTTTGTAGATGAGTGGAAATACTCCTTGGAGAGAGATCTTCAAATGAAGTTTTGCAATGCCTCGTTCTCTCGCCTCTCTGCTTTCACCCCCTTCACTCTATCTAGCTACGTGCCCGTCAGACGATAGAGTCTGACGATTCCAGAATCTCGACATCCATTTGAATAATATATCAATATATATAATATATATATATATAATACTATATATAATACTATAATACTATAGTATACTATAGTATACTATAATACTATATAATAATCTTTGCCAACCTTCTGTTAGTTTGGAAGGATGCCTGATATTGAACTCAGTTCATGTTTAATAGCAATTTTTGATACGTCAAATAACACTTTTTGACTCGTCAAATAGTGTTATTTGTCGTGTATCTTTTTTTTAACTTGTATTTTCTATGTCACAGCGATTCACTGATAAGTATGCTATGATATGCTGGTAAAGTTTTGTCTCGCGCACCTGCCGCTGCCGCACGAGTGCAGACACACTTCCCCAAGCTCTGGGACAGTGCTGGTTAAAAACAAAAGCTAGCTAGCTGATGGATGCAAACAACGTTGTTCCCCAAAAAACACTTAAAGACCCTAACGGCGTTCCATAGCCTGAGACAATGTTTTACCTCACCCTGATAGTTTAGTTTTCTAAACAGACACATCAAACTCAGCGACGGATGCTTTTTAAAATCATAATATCTAAATATAAAGCTGTTAACTTTTTAACTTATGAAGCCGTTTAGAAACATCTGCTAATTTGAGATGTAGGTCATTTATATGCCAAACATGACTGGCTTAGATGTACACGGAGTGGACTAAACATTGAGAAGACCAGATCATGACATGGACTGACCAGGTGAATCCAGGTGAATCCAGGTGAAAGCTATGATCCCCTTATTGATGTGACTTGTTAAATCCACTTCAATCAGTAGACAGTATATGAAGGACAGGGCGGGAATATTATTCATAATTTATTAACATAATAAAATAAAAAAAAGTGTATCTATGTCAAACAGTTTTGTTATAATTCAGTCTTCTGTGATGTATATAAAGTGTAATATTGGGACGCAAACTCTAAATGTAATACATTTCAACTCTATATCTGACATGGTTCTGTAACGGCTCTCGTTGGTGGTAGGAAGAGTAGACCAAAGTGTTCATGATGTGGAAAGTGTTCATGATTCTTTTATTCACAAAACACTTAAACAACATAACAAAAGCGAAAACAAAAGCGCACAGTTCTGTCAGGCTAGGACACTAAACAGAAAACAAGATCCCACAACCTAATGATGGGAAAAAGGGCTGCCTAAGTATGGTCCCCAATCAGAGACAACGATAGACAGCTGCCTCTGATTAGGAACCACACTCGGCCAAACACAAAGAAACAGAAGACATAGAATTTCCCACCCGAGTCACACCCTGACCAAACATAGAGAATAATAAGGATCTCTAAGGTCAGGTTCAGGTGTCTTCAGCCCATAACCATGTGTGTGTGAGGTGGAGACTTGTGTTTCAAAGTAGATGTGTTTAAGACTTACCAAGAAACACTCTGTTTGACCCTGATTTACTGGAGAAGAACGTTGAAGAAGGATTTTTAAGTCTTGAAACAATTGAGACATGGATTGTGTATGTGTGTCATTCAGAGGGTGAATTGACAAAATATATCAAGTGTTACTTGATCAGTTGATCCATAGTCAATATGCAGTGAGGTAACACTAATTAAATCTTGTAATAAATAATGTGGAAATTCATCATGTTGAGATGACTAAACTGCTTGGAGTACCACTAGATTGTAAACTGTCATGGTTAAAACATATCGATGCAGTAGTAGCTGAGATGGGGAGAAGTCTGTCTATAATAAAGCACTGCTCTGCCTTCTTAACATCAACAAGGCAGGTCCTACAGGCCCTAGTTTCTACCTTCTTAACAACACTATCAACAAGGCAGGTCCTACAGGCCCTAGTTTCTACCTTCTTAACAACACTATCAACAAGGCAGGTCCTACAGGCCCTAGTTTCTACCTTCTTAACAACACTATCAACAAGGCAGGTCCTACAGGCCCTAGTTTCTACCTTCTTAACAACACTATCAACAAGGTAGGTCCTACAGGCCCTAGTTTCTACCTACTTAACAACACTATCAACAAGGCAGGTCCTACAAGCCCTAGTTTCTACCTTCTTAACAACACTATCAACAAGGCAGGTCCTACAGGCCCTAGTTTCTACCTTCTTAACAGCACTATCAACAAGGCAGGTCCTACAGGCCCTAGTTTCTACCTTCTTAACAACACTATCAACAAGGCAGGTCCTACAGGCCCTAGTTTCTACCTACTTAACAACACTATCAACAAGGCAGGTCCTACAAGCCCTAGTTTCTACCTTCTTAACAACACTATCAACAAGGCAGGTCCTACAGGCCCTAGTTTCTACCTTCTTAACAACACTATCAACAAGGCAGGTCCTACAGGCCCTAGTTTCTACCTTCTTAACAACACGATCAACAAGGTAGGTCCTACAGGCCCTAGTTTCTACCTACTTAACAACACTATCAACAAGGCAGGTCCTACAAGCCCTAGTTTCTACCTTCTTAACAACACTATCAACAAGGCAGGTCCTACAGGCCCTAGTTTCTACCTTCTTAACAGCACTATCAACAAGGCAGGTCCTACAGGCCCTAGTTTCTACCTTCTTAACAACACTATCAACAAGGCAGGTCCTACAGGCCCTAGTTTCTACCTACTTAACAACACTATCAACAAGGCAGGTCCTACAAGCCCTAGTTTCTACCTTCTTAACAACACTATCAACAAGGCAGGTCCTACAGGCCCTAGTTTCTACCTTCTTAACAGCACTATCAACAAGGCAGGTCCTACAGGCCCTAGTTTCTACCTTCTTAACAACACTATCAACAAGGCAGGTCCTACAGGCCCTAGTTTCTACCTTCTTAACAACACTATCAACAAGGCAGGTCCTACAGGCCCTAGTTTCTACCTTCTTAACAGCACTATCAACAAGGCAGGTCCTACAGGCCCTAGTTTCTACCTTCTTAACAACACTATCAACAAGGCAGGTCCTACAGGCCCTAGTTTCTACCTTCTTAACAACACTATCAACAAGGCAGGTCCTACAGGCCCTAGTTTCTACCTTCTTAACAGCACTATCAACAAGGCAGGTCCTACAGGCCCTAGTTTCTACCTTCTTAACAACACTATCAACAAGGCAGGTCCTACAGGCCCTAGTTTCTACCTTCTGAACAACACTATCAACAAGGCAGGTCCTACAGGCCCTAGTTTCTACCTTCTTAACAACACTATCAACAAGGCAGGTCCTACAGGCCCTAGTTTCTACCTTCTTAACAACACTATCAACAAGGCAGGTCCTACAGGCCCTAGTTTCTACCTTCTTAACAACACTATCAACAAGGCAGGTCCTACAGGCCCTAGTTTCTACCTTCTTAACAACACTATCAACAAGGCAGGTCCTACAGACCCTAGTTTCTACCTACTTAACAACACTATCAACAAGGCAGGTCCTACAGGCTCTAGTTTCTACCTTCTTAACAACACTATCAACAAGGCAGGTCCTACAGGCCCTAGTTTCTACCTTCTTAACACTATCAACAAGGCAGGTCCTACAAGCCCTAGTTTCTACCTTCTTAACAACACTATCAACAAGGCAGGTCCTACAGGCCCTAGTTTCTACCTTCTTAACAACACTATCAACAAGGCAGGTCCTACAGGCCCTAGTTTCTACCTTCTTAACAACACTATCAACAAGGCAGGTCCTACAGGCCCTAGTTTCTACATTCTTAACAGCACTATCAACAAGGCAGGTCCTACAGGCCCTAGTTTCTACCTTCTTAACAACACTATCAACAAGGCAGGTCCTACAGGCCCTAGTTTCTACCTTCTTAACAACACTATCAACAAGGCAGGTCCTACAGGCCCTAGTTTCTACCTTCTTAACAACACTATCAACAAGGCAGGTCCTACAGGCCCTAGTCTCTACCTTCTTAACAACACTATCAACAAGGCAGGTCCTACAGGCCCTAGTGTCTACCTTCTTAACAACACTATCAACAAGGCAGGTCCTACAGGCCCTAGTTTCTACCTTCTTAACAACACTATCAACAAGGCAGGTCCTACAGGCCCTAGTTTCTACCTTCTTAACAACACTATCAACAAGGCAGGTCCTACAGGCCCTAGTTTCTACATTCTTAACAGCACTATCAACAAGGCAGGTCCTACAGGCCCTAGTTTCTACCTTCTTAACAACACTATCAACAAGGCAGGTCCTACAGGCCCTAGTTTCTACCTTCTTAACAACACTATCAACAAGGCAGGTCCTACAGGCCCTAGTCTCTACCTTCTTAACAACACTATCAACAAGGCAGGTCCTACAGGCCCTAGTGTCTACCTTCTTAACAACACTATCAACAAGGCAGGTCCTACAGGCCCTAGTTTCTACCTTCTTAACAACACTATCAACAAGGCAGGTCCTACAGGCCCTAGTTTCTACCTTCTTAACAACACTATCAACAAGGCAGGTCCTACAGGCCCTAGTTTCTACCTTCTTAACAACACTATCAACAAGGCAGGTCCTACAGGCCCCAGTTTCTACCTTCTTAACAACACTATCAACAAGGCAGGCCCTACAGGCCCTAGTTTCTACCTTCTTAACAACACTATCAACAAGGCAGGTCCTACAGGCCCTAGTTTCTACATTCTTAACAGCACTATCAACAAGGCAGGTCCTACAGGCCCTAGTTTCTACCTTCTTAACAACACTATCAACAAGGCAGGTCCTACAGGCCCTAGTTTCTACCTTCTTAACAACACTATCAACAAGGCAGGTCCTACAGGCCCTAGTTTCTACCTTCTTAACAACACTATCAACAAGGCAGGTCCTACAGGCCCTAGTTTCTACCTTCTTAACAACACTATCAACAAGGCAGGTCCTACAGGCCCTAGTGTCTACCTTCTTAACAACACTATCAACAAGGCAGGTCCTACAGGCCCTAGTTTCTACCTTCTTAACAACACTATCAACAAGGCAGGTCCTACAGGCCCTAGTTTCTACCTTCTTAACAACACTATCAACAAGGCAGGTCCTACAGGCCCTAGTTTCTACCTTCTTAACAACACTATCAACAAGGCAGGTCCTACAGGCCCTAGTTTCTACCTTCTTAACAACACTATCAACAAGGCAGGTCCTACAGGCCCTAGTTTCTACCTTCTTAACAACACTATCAACAAGGCAGGTCCTACAGGCCCTAGTTTCTACCTTCTTAACATCACTGTCAACAAGGCAGGTCCTACAGGCCCTAGTTTCTACCTTCTTAACAACACTATCAACAAGGCAGGTCCTACAGGCCCTAGTTTCTACCTTCTTAACATCACTGTCAACAAGGCAGGTCCTACAGGCCCTAGTTTCTACCTTCTTAACAACACTATCAACAAGGCAGGTCCTACAGGCCCTAGTCTCTACCTTCTTAACAACACTATCAACAAGGCAGGTCCTACAGGCCCTAGTGTCTACCTTCTTAACAACACTATCAACAAGGCAGGTCCTACAGGCCCTAGTTTCTACCTTCTTAACAACACTATCAACAAGGCAGGTCCTACAGGCCCTAGTTTCTACCTTCTTAACAACACTATCAACAAGGCAGGTCCTACAGGCCCTAGTTTCTACCTTCTTAACAACACTATCAACAAGGCAGGTCCTACAGGCCCTAGTTTCTACCTTCTTAACAACACTATCAACAAGGCAGGTCCTACAGGCCCTAGTTTCTACCTTCTTAACATCACTGTCAACAAGGCAGGTCCTACAGGCCCTAGTTTCTACCTTCTTAACAACACTATAACAAGACAGGTCCTACAGGCCCTAGTTTCTACCTTCTTAACAACACTATCAACAAGGCAGGTCCTACAGGCCCTAGTTTCTACCTTCTTAACATCACTGTCAACAAGGCAGATCCTACAGGCCCTAGTTTCTACCTTCTTAACAACACTATAACAAGACAGGTCCTACAGGCCCTAGTTTTGTCACACCTGGACTACTGTTCAGTCGTGTGGTCAGGTGCCACAAAATAGGACTTTGGAAAATTGCAATTGGTTGGATTGCTTGGATTTACACAGAGAGTTAATGTTAATAATATGCATGTCAATCTCTCCTGGCTCAAAGTGGAGGAGAGATTGACTTCATCACTGCTTGTATTTATGAGAGGTATTGACATGTTGAATGCACCGAGCTGTCTGTCTAAACTACTGGCACACATCTCTGACACCCATGCATACCCCACAAGACATGCCACAAGAGGTCTCTTCACAGTCCCCAAGTCCAGAACAGACTATGGGAGGTGCACAGTACTACATAGAGCCATGACTACATGAAACTCTATTCCACATCAAGTAACTTATGCAGCAGTAGAATCAGATTTAAAATTCACCTTATGGAACAGCGGGGACTGTGAAGCAAGACAAACATAGGCACAGACACACACACAGACACACACAGACACACACAGACACACACACACACACACACACACACACACACACACACACACACACACACACACACACACACACACACACACACACACACACACACACACACACACACACACACACACACACACACACAGCAGTAATGCTCCTTATCGGTGTGATACATCCTCACACTCAACAGGAAGTGTTGAACAATATATGGAATAATCTGTCCATTTACTATTGGCTTGTGTACAGCCTTCCCACACACTGTCTCTGTTTGTGTTACACACACACACAAATACACACACCCCCCCCACACACACACACACACACACAATAACATACGCACTATACATAGACATGGATTTAGTACTGTAGATATGTGGTAGTGGTGGAGTAGGGGCCTGAGGGTACACAGTGTGTTGTGAAATCTGTGAATGTATTGTAATGTTTAAAAAAAAAACAAAAAAAACTGCCTTAATTTTGCTGGACCCCAGGAAGAGCTAATGGTAATCCATAATAAATACAAATACAAATCACAGAGAGAAACTGATTCCAATATCCTCACAGGTCATTTCCTAAGCAACACAAACAGAGACAGTGTGTGGGAAGGCTGTACACAAGCCAATTGTAAATGGACAGATTATTTTATATATTGTTCAACACTTCCTGTTGTGTGAGGATGTATCACACCGATAAGGAGCATTACTGCTGTGTGTCCGGCTCTAATATATTACCAAAGATGGGATCTTATGTTTTCTTTATAATGTTGAGCGTGAACATAGTGCTTTCATTCACAAGTATTCACATCTCATTCATTGAAATGGCTTTCATACAGAGACGATTCACAGAATCCCTTACTTCAAATGCACTACGTCGGGACAATGCTTTCTTTAAGCCTGTTATGCGGAAAACACAGCAGGGTGTGTGGTAACAGCGGGTCAGTCTGTTCGGGAAGCCAAAGTAGTGTGTGTGTGTGTGTCCCAAAATGGCATCCTATTTATCATATAGTGCACTACCCTGGTCTAAAGTAGTACACTACATAGGGAATAGGGTGCCTATTGAGACGCCGTAGCGGAGCCGATGATCTTTGCGCTCTATGTTCCCCCGTTAGCTCCTCCCTTATCCCCCCCCGCCCCATATGGTGGCTGGGTAGCTTTGGGATCTCTACTTCTATCTGTCAGTCAGTCACCATGGCGATGTGACAAGCACATGATTAAGATTACCCAGAAAGCTGCTGTTTGTTTATGATGCGTTACAAGTTGTCGCGATACAGTAGCCATCGATCCGCGCTAAACTCACTGTTCCTTTGGTGGAAACTCTCACTGTTGATTGACAGTGGGTAGTGACTCCAAAACATAGGAACCATCCTCTCTCTCTCACTTTTTCCCTTTCGCTCTCTCTCTCTCTCTCTCTCTCTCGCTCAATGTTTTTCTCTCTCTCTGTCTCTCTCTCTTTCTCTCGCTCTGTATGTCTCTGTTTCTCTCGATCTCTGTCTCTCTCTCTCGATATCCGTCTCTCTCTGGATCTCCGTCTCTCTCTCTCGATCTCCGTCTCTCTCTCTCTCTCTCTCGATCTCCGTCTCTCTCGATCTCCGTCTATCTCTCGATCTCCGTCTCTCTCTATCTTTCTCGATCTGTCAAACATTCTATTTCCATCCCTTACCTCCTTCCCCCATTTAACCTTTTCCAGGGATTTAAAATCTGATCTTCAGCTGAAACTGAGTAGGGTAATTACGTCAAGTCCATTTCATCAGTCTGAAACGGAGTATGGTAATTAAGTCAATTTTCAACCGTCTGAAACGGTGAACGGTAATTACGTCAAGTCCATTTTCAACAGTCTATCTAGTACATCCCTCTCTGACTGTGAACGTCATGCACACCACTAGGGACTTAAACTCTGCATCTCAAAATGCACCGTATATCCCCTATATTGACCAGGAAGTAAACCGTGTAGGGAACAGGCTGCCTTTTGGGAGGCAGCCTTATAGTCTCGGAGTGTTGTATTATCTCTAGCACCCTAGAGGAACAGGAAGTAAAGACCTGCAGTACATCTATTATAGCTATACCATCTGTTATTGGGTCATGCTGTTATACACATGGGGGTGGAGTTATACACTTGGGGGTGGAGTTTACAAGATGATTACATGGACAGTGTGTGTGTGTGTGTGTGTGTGTGTGTGTGTGTGTGTGTGTGTGTGTGTGTGTGTGTGTGTGTGTGTGTGTGTGTGTGTGTGTGTGTGTGTGTGTGTGTGTGTGTGTGTGTGTGTGTGTGTGTGTGTGTGTGTGTGTGTGTGTGTGACTAGCTACATACTGGTGCTGAAATCATCTGCAGCTGGACTAGCTACTGGTCCTGAAATCATCTGCAGCTGGACTAGCTACTGGTCCTGAAATCATCTGCAGCTGGACTAGCTACTGGTCCTGAAATCATCTGCAGCTGGACTAGCTACTGGTCCTGAAATCATCTGCAGCAGGACTAGCTACTGGTCCTGAAATCATCTGCAGCTGGACTAGCTACTGGTCCTGAAATCATCTGCAGCTGGACTAGCTACTGGTCCTGAAATCATCTGCAGCTGAACTAGCTACTGGTCCTGAAATCATCTGCAGCTGGACTAGCTACTTACTGGGCCTGAAATCATCTGCAGCTGGACTAGCTACTGGTCCTGAAATCATCTGCAGCAGGACTAGCTACTGGTCCTGAAATCATCTGCAGCTGGACTAGCTACTTACTGGTCCTGAAATCATCTGCAGCTGGACTAGCTACTGGTCCTGAAATCATCTGCGGCAGGACTAGCTACTGGTCCTGAAATCATCTGCAGCAGGACTAGCTACTGGTCCTGAAATCATCTGCAGCTGGACTAGCTACTGGTCCTGAAATCGTCTGCAGCTGGACTAGCTACTGGTCCTGAAATCATCTGCAGCTGGACTAGCTACTGGTCCTGAAATCATCTGCGGCAGGACTAGCTAATGGTCCTGAAATCATCTGCAGCTGGACTAGCTACTGGTCCTGAAATCATCTGCAGCTGGACTAGCTACTGGTCCTGAAATCATCTGCAGGCGGACTAGCTACTGGTCCTGAAATCATCTGCGGCAGGACTAGCTACTGGTCCTGAAATCATCTGCAGCTGGACTAGCTACTGGTCCAGAAATCATCTGCAGCTGGACTAGCTACTGGTCCTGAAATCATCTGCAGGCGGACTAGCTACTGGTCCTGAAATCATCTGCGGCAGGACTAGCTACTGGTCCTGAAATCATCTGCAGCTGGACTAGCTACTGGTCCAGAAATCATCTGCAGCTGGACTAGCTACTGGTCCTGAAATCATCTGCAGCAGGACTAGCTACTGGTCCTGAAATCATCTGCAGCTGGACTAGCTACTGGTCCTGAAATCATCTGCAGCTGGACTAGCTACTGTTCCTGAAATCATCTGCGGCAGGACTAGCTACTGGTCCTGAAATCATCTGCAGCAGGACTAGCTACTGGTCCTGAAATCATCTGCAGCTGGACTAGCTACTCGTTCTGAAATCATCTGCAGCTGGACTAGCTACTTACTGGTCCTGAAATCATCTGCAGCTGGACTAGCTACTCGTCCTGAAATCATCTGCTGCAGGACTAGCTACTTACTGGTCCTGAAATCATCTGCAGGCGGACTAGCTACTGGTCCTGAAATCATCTGCGGCAGGACTAGCTACTGGTCCTGAAATCATCTGCAGCTGGACTAGCTACTGGTCCTGAAATCATCTGCAGCTGGACTAGCTACTGGTCCTGAAATCATCTGCAGCAGGACTAGCTACTGGTCCTGAAATCATCTGCAGCTGGACTAGCTACTGGTCCTGAAATCATCTGCGGCAGGACTAGCTAATGGTCCTGAAATCATCTGCAGCTGGACTAGCTACTGGTCCTGAAATCATCTGCAGCAGGACTAGCTACTGGTCCTGAAATCATATGCAGAAGGACTAGCTACTGGTCCTGAAATCATCTGCAGGCGGACTAGCTACTGGTCCTGAAATCATATGCAGAAGGACTAGCTACTGGTCCTGAAATCATCTGCAGGCGGACTAGCTACTGGTCCTGAAATCATCTGCTGCTGGACTAGCTACTGTTGCTGTGAATTATGACTGGGGCTATGTCCCAAATCACACCCTATTCCCTATGTAGTGCACTCCTTTTGACCAGAACCCAATGTCTTTCCTTATTGGTCCATTTGGGAAGCAGACTGGCAGCAGCTAAGCAGTTGGAGGCAGTAAAAAAATTATAATTTAAAGTCTCTTTTCAGCCTCATTTTCATCGTCTCCAGAACATCAACATGTGTAACAGCGCATTTCACACATTCTGTCGAAGAAAAAAAAGATTAAAACGTTTCAAAGTTCTACCCGATGACATCATCAAAAGTTAAATGGTATAATAAAATGTTAAAAAAAACGTAGATTTTCAAACACAATGACATTCGCAGTGACGTAGGGAGGTAGAACATAAAAATAAATAAAAATAACACTGTTTTTTTCCTATGGACCTTTCTTCCTCTCTTTTCAACCACTGATCATAGAAACGTGCCCCTTAGACACTGGGATGGTCCTGGATATGATGAATATGAGTTTGAAAAGTGGTGGAATGACCCTTTAAATTAGACGGGTGGAGTCATTACATCACTGCTTAAATAATCTTTAAAGCTGCTAATTATATCATGGATTGTGTGTGTGTGTGTGTGTGTGTGTGTGTGTGTGTGTGTGTGTGTGTGTGTGTGTGTGTGTGTGTGTGTGTGTGTGTGTGTGTGTGTGTGTGTGTGTGTGTGTGTGAGAAGTGTGTGTGTGAGAAGTGTCTGTGAGATAGCGTTTTCTATATTTACAATCTGTGCATTAAATTCATTTTAGATTAGTCATAATCTAGACATTGTACGTCTATGTTCATAATTAATCAGATATGTGTTCAACCTGGATGAATTAATCTAAGGATAAATAATTAAACTATGATTAACTATGTATTAATGTTGTTCAAATAATGATTCTCACGTATGCCACTAATTCAAACAGAGTATGGGACTTTGATTCCTGCAAACAATTTTAGAAAAACTATTTGAATAAGATGTCTTAAAGGAATCTGAAAAACCTCATCGTCGATAAGGACAGCTTAACAATCATAATCTTTAATTAACTGTAAAAAGTACCTTCAAGTTTCTCTCTGAAATTTGTAACAACAACAAAGAAATGTTTTTATTTATTTGTTGTTCTCCCGGGTGGCGCAGTGGTCTAGGGCACTGCATCGCAGTGCTAGCTGCGCCACCAGAGTCTCTGGGTTCGCGCCCAGGCTCTGTCGCAGCCGGCCGCAACCGGGAGATCCGTGGGGCGACGCACAATTGGCATAGCGTCGTCCGGGTTAGGGAGGGTTTGGCCGGTAGGGAGGGTTTGGCCGGTAGGGATATCCTTCTCTCAGTATGTAAAATTTAAAATAAAAAAATGATAATAATAATGTAATAAAATGTATGCACTCTACTGTAAGTCGCTCTGGATAAGAGCGTCTGCTCTTGGCCGGTAGGGATATCCTTGTCTCAGTATGTGAAAATGTAATAAAATGTATGCACTCTACTGTAAGTCGCTCTGGATAAGAGTGTCTGCTAAATGACTAAAATGTAAAATGTTTATTCTGTTTTCTTGGAGAACGTCTGGCCGGTTATTTTATAGTGGTAGAATATACACTGCTAACCTGTGTCTGGGAAGATATATTGACCTCTACACTTCTGATGCCCCTACAATATAATTTAGACCTACAGTATGATGCTAAGGACAGTGATAACCATCATGGACCTGGGACCTCCTCCAGTGAGTATCATCATGGACCAGGGACCTCTTACAGCGAGTATCATCATGGACCTGGGACCTCTTTCAGTGAGTATCATCATGGACCTGGGACCTCTTTCAGTGAGTATCATCATGGACCTGGGACCTCTTACAGTGAGTATCATCATGGACCTGGGACCTCTTACAGCGAGTATCATCATGGACCTGGGACCTCTTACAGCGAGTATCATCATGGACCTGGGACCTCTTACAGCGAGTATCATCATGGACCAGGGACCTCTTACAGCGATAACCATCATGGACCTGGGACCTCTTTCAGTGATAACCCTCATGGACCTGGGACCTCTTTCAGTGATAACCCTCATGGACCTGGGACCTCTTTCAGTGATAACCATCATGGACCTGGGACCTCTTACAGTGAGTATCATCATGGACCAGGGACCTCTTACAGCGAGTATCATCATGGACCTGGGACCTCTTTCAGTGAGTATCATCATGGACCTGGGACCTCTTTCAGTGAGTATCATCATGGACCTGGGACCTCTTACAGCGAGTATCATCATGGACCTGGGACCTCTTACAGTGAGTATCATCATGGACCTGGGACCTCTTACAGCGAGTATCATCATGGACCTGGGACCTCTTACAGCGAGTATCATCATGGACCTGGGACCTCTTACAGCGAGTATCATCATGGACCTGGGACCTCTTACAGCGAGTATCATCAGGGACCTGGGACCTCTTACAGCGATAACCATCATGGACCTGGGACCTCTTTCAGTGATAACCCTCATGGACCTGGGACCTCTTTCAGTGATAACCATCATGGACCTGGGACCTCTTACAGCGAGTATCATCATGGACCTGGGACCTCTTACAGCGAGTATCATCATGGACCTGGGACCTCTTACAGCGATAACCATCATGGACCTGGGACCTCTTACAGCAAGTATCATCATGGACCTGGGACCTCTTACAGCGAGTATCATCATGGACCTGGGACCTCTTACAGCGAGTATCATCATGGACCTGGACCTCTTACAGCGATAACCATCATGGACCTGGGACCTCTTACAGCAAGTATCATCATGGACCTGGGACCTCTTACAGCGAGTATCATCATGGACCTGGGACTTCTTACAGCGAGTATCATCATGGACCTGGGACCTCTTACAGCGAGTATCATCATGAACCTGGGACCTCTGACAGCGTGTATCATCATGGACCTGGGACCTCTTACAGCGAGTATCATCATGGACCTGGGACCTCTTACAGCGAGTATCATCATGGACCTGGGACCTCTTACAGTGAGTATCATCAGGGACCAGGGACCTCTTACAGCGATAACCATCATGGACCTGGGACCTCTTTCAGTGATAACCCTCATGGACCTGGGACCTCTTTCAGTGATAACCATCATGAACCTGGGACCTCTTACAGCGAGTATCATCATGGACCTGGGACCTCTTACAGCGAGTATCATCATGGACCTGGGACCTCTTACAGCGATAACCATCATGGACCTGGGACCTCTTACAGCAAGTATCATCATGGACCTGGGACCTCTTACAGCGAGTATCATCATGGACCTGGGACCTCTTACAGCGAGTATCATCATGGACCTGGACCTCTTACAGCGATAACCATCATGGACCTGGGACCTCTTACAGCAAGTATCATCATGGACCTGGGACCTCTTACAGCGAGTATCATCATGGACCTGGGACTTCTTACAGCGAGTATCATCATGGACCTGGGACCTCTTACAGCGAGTATCATCATGGACCTGGGACCTCTTACAGCGAGTATCATCATGGACCTGGGACCTCTTACAGCGAGTATCATCATGGACCTGGGACCTCTTACAGCGAGTATCATCATGAACCTGGGACCTCTGACAGCGTGTATCATCATGGACCTGGGACCTCTTACAGCGAGTATCATCATGGACCTGGGACCTCTTACAGCGAGTATCATCATGGACCTGGGACCTCTTACAGCGAGTATCATCAGGGACCAGGGACCTCTTACAGCGAGTATCATCATGGACCTGGGACCTCTTTCAGTGATAACCCTCATGGACCTGGGACCTCTTTCAGTGATAACCATCATGGACCTGGGACCTCTTACAGCGAGTATCATCATGGACCTGGGACCTCTTACAGCGAGTATCATCATGGACCTGGGACCTCTGACAGCGAGTATCATCATGGACCTGGGACCTCTTACAGCGAGTATCATCATGGACCTGGGACCTCTTACAACGAGTATCATCATGGACCTGGGACCCCTTACAGCGAGTATCATCATGGACCTGGGACCCCTTACAGCGAGTATCATCATGGACCTGGGACCTCTTACAGCTAGTATCATCATGGACATGCTGGTTTAGTGTTTTTAGAATTCGACATTGAGGTAAAACATCTAATCAACCCAAGAGATTAGCTTTTCCTGTACGGTAGAGACTCATGCGGTGACTAACATGTATGTCCTAATATGTACACCATGCCAGGCGCTCACCGTGCCAGGCGCTCACCGTGCCAGGCGCTCACCGTGCCAGGCGCTCACCGTGCCAGGCGCTCACCGTGCCAGGCGCTCACCATGCCAGGCGCTCACCATGCCAGGTGCTCACCATGCCAGGCGCTCACCATGCCAGGCGCTCACCATGCCAGGCGCTCACCGTGCAAAGCACTCTCATATAGATCTTTCTTATTGTTGTATGGAGTGTTTTATCTACCTAGATTTACATGGACCATGGATCCAAGTCGCAGTTATAAATGAGAACTTGTTCTCAACTGGCCTATCTAGTTAAATAAAGGTGAAATAAATAGATAAAGAAACCAGACAGCTTAACCCAGACATACTATTACCGCTGCAGTAAGCAGCGGACCCATTTCCTCGTTATTCCTCTCAACCGTAACACTTTGTGACGATCGTTGGGCTCTCAGTGCACAGAGGTGTCACTACAGTCCCTGGTTCAAATCCAGGCTGTATCCAGGCTGTATCACATTCGGCTGTGATTGGTAGTCCCATAGGGCGGCACACAATTGTCCCGGCTTCGTCCGAGGTTTGGCTGGTGTTGGCCGTCATTGTAAATAAGAGAATTTGTTCTTCACTAACTTGCCTGGTTTAAAAAAAAAAATATATATATATTTATAATGTATTCCACATTAAAGGCTATGAGCTAATGTGTGTGTGTGTGTGTGTGTGTGTGTGTGTGTGTGTGTGTGTGTGTGTGTGTGTGTGTGTGTGTGTGTGTGTGTGTGTGTGTGTGTGTGTGTGTGTGTGTGTGTGCGCACAGAATGAATGCAGACCCATGGAACGTACAATGAGTCCTAAATGGTATCCTATTCCCAATGTAGTGCACTAATGTTGACCAGGGCTCGACTAGGGATTAGGGCGCCATTTTAGAATCCTCCTTAGTGTTCATGATTAGGATAATGAATGTTTGTTTATTTTCTATAATAATGACTTCATTGAGGCTCATTAAGATTTTTTTGCTGCCCAATTAATTCAACAAAGACCCTAACTAAACCCTGTTCCCTTTATAGTGCACTACATTTTACCAGGGCTATATGATGATTAGGGTGCAATTTGGGACACTACCCCTACATTTGGGGTTAACACTGGGAGACCACTGTGTGGATGTTGTGGTTGTGATGACATTTGTGTTGTGTACATTAGTCTTGGTCAGTGCATGGATTGACAACTACAATACATCACACGCACTACTCAGTCAGTCATTATCGACAGGGTTCAGTCACTCTATACACACACACACACACACACACACACACACACACACACACACACACACACACACACACACACACACACACACACACACACACACACACACACACACACACACACACACACACACACACACACACACATTCTCTCTCTCTCTAACGCTTTCCTCTCCATCGCTCCCTCTTTCTTTCTCTTTATCTCTTTCCTCTCTCTCTCTCTCTCTCTCTCTCTCTCTCTCTCTCTCTCTCTTTCCTCTCTCTTTTCTTTCTTGAAAATACATTGTTCCTAGTTTGATTGTTAATGTTGTGAAGCGTCTCGTTAGTCTGGAGACAGTAATTGTGGCTTAGCGTCGTAGCTTAGCCCCATCAAGCCCCTGATTAGCGGCGGGGGGTCAATGGTGATTAATTACAAACCCACAGAATTATTTTCAGCATGTAAGCAAACATTCAACACGCTGCCAACACCCCTGCAGCTCACAGACCCAGCCAAGCCAAGCCTCATCCCATACAGATGACACCAGACCCTCAATTGTTCAATTGTCCTGGCGTTATATCCTGACTTCCGAGGAAAACTCACTCATTCAGTGAGTGACCTATGAAATGGTAGATTGAGAAAAGAAATGCAAAGTGACTAGTGCATCATCCGAACTTATCATCTCACATTCTTTTTTTTTTTTTCTTTTTTTTTTACTTTGGTCAAATATCAAAAAGCCATTTTTATATCAGCAAATTTCACAAAATGCTTTACAGGTACTAAGTCTAAAAAATTAATAAATAAAAAATTAAATGGGGAGGCAGAAGCACACCATTAGTGATGGATCGTTTGCTCAGATCTGGAAATGATGGCATGAATCATGAGTTTTTATATTTATTTATTTATTGTGATGTAGACAACAATAAAATCCTGTAAAATGTGTGCGAACTGTGCACCTTTCAGAAGTCTGTCTGAAACGAAGTCGTTGTTTACAGTGCAGCTAAGGCTAGCAGATGCTAACGGTCAAGATTAACACTTGTCGTATGAATGACCCATTTCTAAAAAAATCTATCCAACTAAACAAATCCTGTATTTCACTAAATAATCCTGTAATCCAGGATTTGTTTCAAGGGTTCTGTAAATGAACAGTCATTTTGGACTCTTTAGATATCTGTGTGTCTCTAATCTGTGTCCTCTTCTTCTCTTTCTCTTGATTATAACAGAAATTAATCATTCATTCAGACCCTTTGATATTTTCAGGCCTGTTCCTAATAGGCTCCTTTGATCTTTCAGGCCTGTTCCTGATAGGTCAGGTGCTGTGAGGTCAGTAGTGTCCAGAGGTCAGGTGCTCTGAGGTCAGGTGCTCTGAGGTCAGTAGTGTCCAGAGGTCAGGTGCTCTGAGGTCAGTAGTGTCCAGAGGTCAGGTGCTCTGAGGTCAGTATTGTCCAGAGGTCAGGTGCTCTGAGGTCAGTAGTGTCCAGAGGTCAGGTGCTCTGAGGTCAGTAGTGTCCAGAGGTCAGGTGCTTTGAGGTCAGTAGTGTCCAGAGGTCAGGTGCTCTGAGGTCCGTAGTGTCCAGAGGTCAGGTGTCCAGAGGTCAGGTGTTCAGAGGTCAGGTGCTTTGAGGTCAGTAGTGGTAGTAACCGTGACAGCATTGCCATCACAGCTTCACATTCAGTAACATGTGTCACATTGGATTACAGATGATTATTAAATCAATTTCTGTATCCCAGTATAACTCAGTTTATTCACTATTTTCTCCTGGTTCCCAAACAGTGTTGACATTCTAGTGCAGTACGTTAATTCGGTCGGTTTCATCTAAAATGGCAACTTATTTACCCCAAAATAATGCACTACTTTTTAACCGGGGCATTTAGTGTCAAAAGTAATGCAGTAAATAAAGTGGGTGTAATGGCTGTCGTCGGGAGAAGGAGAGGAGGACCAAAGTGCAGCGTGGTACGTATCCATAATACTTTTAATTAAGATGAACACGCGAACAAAAACAACAAAACGACCAACGAAACAGTTCTGCAAGGTGCCACGAAACACTAAACAGAAAATAACTACCCACAAACACAGGTGGGAACAGGCTACCTAAGTATGGTTCTCAATCAGAGACAACGATAGACAGCTGCCTCTGATTGGGAACCACACCAGGCCAAAACACATAGAAATACAAAACATAGAACAACATAGAACACCAGACATAGAATGCCCACCCAAACTCACGCCCTGACCAACCCTAATAGAGACATAAAAAGGATCTCTAAGGTCAGGGCGTGACAGTGGGGGAAAGGGTGCCATGTCAGACATCAGTATCAGATGGCCACGGTCAAGACCATGAAGGGTAAAAGTCATCAACGTAATATCAACATAAACTCAGACTCAGGAAATGAAGCTTTTTTTGGAGCCATGGATTCAACTACGCAGACGAGGTTGTTGGTAAACAATTCATTGGAAAAACAGTGAATTTCGTATTTTTTTTAATAAAGAGTGATAAATACAAAGGAGAAAAATACTGAGGGAGAAAACATTACAGTTGAATTTAAATGACCTGGACACATCAGCCATCTGTTAGTAGGTGGGTGTAGCTGGTGTAGCTGGTGCATGAAGTCAGGCGCAGGAGAGCAGAATGAGTGAGCAACGTACTTTACTCAGCATAAAGGCACAAGGAAACGATTCACATGACCAACAATAAACGGTAATCAATTACGCACGGGTGTAAACAGCACCCTGTCGAAAAACCAGCCATAACGTACCGAATGAACATAGAAACAATCACGCACAAAAACATGGGGGAAACAGAGGGTTAAATGAAACCAGGTGTGTAGAATACAAAGACAAAACAAATGGAAAATGAAAGGTGGAGCGGCGACGTCGACCTCCGAATGCTGCCCGGACAAG
>NC_092103.1:48131161-48193661 GCF_045679555.1 Salvelinus alpinus | reverse complement strand
CAGAGACACTGTTGGTTACAGTCAGAGACACTGTTGGTTACAGTCAGAGACTGTATATATGCTACTGTACAGAACAGATCCCTGTATATATGCTACTGTACAGAACTCATCCCTGTATATATGAGATATACAGTCTACCCAGTTATATATTTGTCACTGTACAGAAACTACTTGTTATATACAGTTGCCATATATACACTGTCATAAATACAATATAATTATTTGCCATATACACTGAGTTTACAAAAAGGAGCTGTCGGATCATGGACTCTACAAGGTGTCGAAAGTGTTCCACATCGATGCTGGCCCACGTTGTGTCCAGTTGGCTGGATGTCCTTTGGGTGTTAAACCGTTCTTGATTCACACGGGAAACTGTTGAGTGTGAAAACCCCAGCAGTGTTGCAGTTCTTGACACAAAACGATGCACTTTGCACCTACTAACATACCCCGTTCAAAGGCACTTAAATATTTTGCCTTGCCTATTCACCCTCTGAATGGCACACATACGCAATCCATGTCTCAATTGTCTCAAGACTTAAAAATCCTTCTTTAACCTGTCTCCTCCCCTTCATCTATACTGATTGAAGTGGATTTAACAAGTGACATCCATAAGGGATCATAGCTTTCACCTGGATTCACATGGAAAGAGCAGGTGTTCCTAATGTTTTGTCCACTCAGTGTATACTAACATATAGAGATAAATCATTGCCATAAACACTTGCCATATATATTACCGTATACAAAGGTACATGGTATAAATGGTATAGATTTCAAAGCTTTATAGTTGCACGTGGGATGGTTCTAATAGGTATCTAATAGTTATCTATGTGTAGATATCAGTAACTAGGGGTCAGTTTAGTTAATATCTATCAGTAACTAATGGTCAGTTTAGTTAATATCTATCAGTAACTAATGGTCAGTTTAGTTAATATCTATCAGTAACTAAGGGTCAGTTTAGTTAGTATATATCAGTAACTAATCGTCAGTTTAGTTAATATCTATCAGTAACTAATGGTCAGTTTAGTTCATATCTATCAGTAACTAATGGCCAGTTTAGTTAATATCCATGTGTAGATATCACTAACTAATGACCAGCCCCTGAGCAAGGCAGTTAACCCACTGTTCCGAAGACATGGATGTGGATTTAAGGCAGAACCCCCCGCACATCTCTGATTCAGAGGTGTTGGGTTAAATGCAGAAGACACATTTCAGTTGAATTCATTCAGTTGGACAACTGACTAGGTAACCTCCTTTTCCTTTCCATGTGAAGCTATCAGTAACTAATGGCCAGTTTAGAGGCTAACCCGTAGTCAAAATGTTGTGCCTACAGTTTAAAGGAAATCATTATAGCTTAATTAGTGCAATACACCACAGATAAAGCTTCACCCGTGCTAATGACATATTGACTTTAGTCACTAGACGACCAGGCAGAGAGGAACATGGTTGATGAGAATGTGTTAGGTTTTTTTTAGGGTAGCGTCCCAAGTTGCACCCTATGCTCTATATAGTGCACTACGGTTGACAGTTATGTCGAATTTTCCAGACACTCTTAACCAGAGCAACTTACAGTAGGGAGTTCATAATTTTTTTTCGTATTGGTCCCCCGTGACAATCAAACTCCCAGAACTCCCTGCTCTGCAGACCGAGCCATAGTGGATTCCACCAGAGCCCATAGACAGACTATTCCCTATATAACCCGAGCTCTGTGAGAACAGGGTGTCATGTGGGACGTAGTTTTTTGGCTTTCAGCTTATACCCTGCTTACCATTCAGCACCTAGGGTTAAATCACTATTTATATATATATATATATATATATATCAACTATTTATAGGACTGTTTAGCGTCTTAAACTGCTGGCTATTCCCTATATGGTGCACTATATTTGACCGAGGCCCATAGCGTTATCCAGTGGGGTCTGGTCAACAGTAGTTCACTATACGATGAATTTGGGACACAAACTAATACAGACAGTAACCTCAGTAACCTAGCAACAGACACTACAGTAGTTTAGCCTCAGTAACCTAGCAACCTACACTATAGTAGTTTAGCATCATGCTATCAACCTACACTATAGTAGTTTAGCATCAGGCTATCAACCTACACTATAGTAGTTTAGCATCAGGCTATCAACCTACACTATAGTAGTTTAGCATCAGGCTATCAACCTACACTATGGTAGTTTAGCATCAAGCTATCAACCTATACTATAGTAGTTTAGCATCAGGCTAGCAACCTACACTATAGTAGTTTAGCATCAGGCTGTCAACCTACACTATAATAGTTTAGCATCAAGCTATCAACCTACACTATAGTAGTTTAGCATCAGGCTATCAACCTACACTATAGTAGTTTAGCATCAGGCTAGCAACCTACACTATAGTAGTTTAGCATCAGGCTGTCAACCTACACTATAATAGTTTAGCATCAGGCTAGTAACCTACACTATAGTAGTTTAGCATCAAGCTATCAACCTACACTATAATAGTTTAGCATCAGGCTGTCAACCTACACTATAATAGTTTAGCATCAGGCTAGCAACCTACACTATAATAGTTTAGCATCAGGCTGTCAATCTACACTATAATAGTTTAGCATCATGCTATCAACCTACACTATAGTAGTTTAGCATCAGGCCATCAACCTACACTATAATAGTTTAGCATCAGGCTATCAACCTACACTATAATAGTTTAGCATCAGGCTATCAACCTGCACTATAGTAGTTTAGCATCAGGCTGTCAATCTACACTATAGTAGTTTAGCATCAGGCTGTCAATCTACACTATAATAGTTTAGCATCAGGCGATCAACCTACACTATAGTAGTTTAGCATCAGGCTATCAACCTGCACTATAGTAGTTTAGCATCAGGCTGTCAACCTACACTATAATAGTTTAGCATCAAGCTATCAACCTACACTATAGTAGTTTAGCATCAGGCTATCAACCTGCAATATAGTAGTTTAGCATCAGGCTATCAACCTACACTATAGTAGTTTAGCATCAGGCTATCAACCTACACTATATTACCAGTCTGTTCTAACTAAGGGGTTATTACCAGTCTGTTCTAACTGGGGGGGTTATTACCAGTCTGTTCTAACTAGGGGGTTATTACCAGTCTGTTCTAACTAGAGGGTTATTACCAGTCTGTTCTAACTAGGGGGTTATTACCAGTCTGTTCTAACTAGGGGGTTATTACCAGTCTGTTCTAACTAGGGGGTTATTACCAGTCTGTTCTAACTAGGGGGTTATTACCAGTCTGTTCTAACTAGGGGCTTATTACCAGTCTGTTCTAACTAGGGGGTTACTACCAGTCTGTTCTAACTAGGGGGTTATTACCAGTATGTTCTAACTAGGGGTTATTACCAGTCTGTTCTAACTAGGGGGTTATTACCAGTCTGTTCTAACTAGGGGGTTATTACCAGTCTGTTCTAACTAGGGGGTTATTACCAGTCTGTTCTAACTAGGGGTTATTACCAGTCTGTTCTAACTAGGGGGGTTATTACCAGTCTGTTCTAACTAGGGGGTTATTACCAGTCTGTTCTAACTAGGGGTTATTACCAGTCTGTTCTAACTGGGGGGTTATTACCAGTCTGTTCTAACTAGGGGGTTATTACCAGTCTGTTCTAACTAGGGGGTTAATACCAGTCTGTTCTAAATAGGGTGTTATTACCAGTCTGTTCTAACTAGGGGGTTACTACCAGTCTGTTCTAACTGGGGGGTTATTACCAGTCTGTTCTAACTGGGGGGTTATTACCAGTCTGTTCTAACTAGGGGGATAAGAGCGTCTGCTAAATGACTTAAATGTAAATGTAAATGTTATTACCAGCCTGTTCTAACTAGGGGGTTATTACCAGTCTGTTCTAACTAGGGGGTTATTACCAGTCTGTTCTAACTAGGGGGTTATTACCAGTCTGTTCTAACTAGGGGGTTATTACCAGTCTGTTCTAACTGGGGGGTTATTACCAGTCTGTTCTAACTGGGGGGTTACTACCAGTCTGTTCTAACTAGGGGGTTATTACCAGTCTGTTCTAACTAGGGGTTATTACCAGTCCGTTCTAACTAGGGGGTTATTACCAGTCTGTTCTAACTAGGGGGTTATTACCAGTCTGTTCTAACTAGGGGGTTATTACCAGTCTGTTCTAACTAGGGGGTTATTACCAGTCTGTTCTAACTAGGGGTTATTACCAGTCTGTTCTAACTAGGGGGTTATTACCAGTCTGTTCTAACTAGGGGGTTATTACCAGTCTGTTCTAACTAGGGGTTATTACCAGTCTGTTCTAACTAGGGGGTTGTTACCAGTCTGTTCTAACTAGGGGGTTATTACCAGTCTGTTCTAACTAGGGGGTTATTACCAGTCTGTTCTAACTAGGGGGTTATTACCAGTCTGTTCTAACTAGGGGGTTATTACCAGTCTGTTCTAACTGGGGGTTATTACCAGTCTGTTCTAACTGGGGGTTATTACCAGTCTGTTCTAACTGGGGGGTTATTACCAGTCTGTTCTAACTAGGGGGTTATTACCAGTCTGTTCTAACTGGGGGTTATTACCAGTCTGTTCTAACTAGGGGGTTATTACCAGTCTGTTCTAACTAGGGGGTTATTACCAGTCTGTTCTAACTGGGGGGTTATTACCAGTCTGTTCTAACTAGGTGGTTATTACCAGTCTGTTCTAACTGGGGGTTATTACCAGTCTGTTCTAACTGGGGGTTATTACCAGTCTGTTCTAACTGGGGGTTATTACCAGTCTGTTCTAACTAGGGGGTTATTACCAGTCTGTTCTAACTAGGGGGTTATTACCAGTCTGTTCTAACTAGGGGGTTATTACCAGTCTGTTCTAACTAGGGGGGTTATTACCAGTCTGTTCTAACTAGGGGGTTATTACCAGTCTGTTCTAACTAGGGGGTTATTACCAGTCTGTTCTAACTAGGGGGTTATTACCAGTCTGTTCTAACTAGGGGGTTATTACCAGTCTGTTCTAACTAGGGGGTTATTACCAGTCTGTTCTAACTAGGGGGTTATTACCAGTCTGTTCTAACTAGGGGGTTATTACCAGTCTGTTCTAACTAGGGGGTTATTACCAGTCTGTTCTAACTAGGGGGTTATTCCCAGTCTGTTGTAACTAGGGGGTTATTACCAGTATGTTCTAACTAGGGGTTATTACCAGTCTGTTCTAACTAGGGGGTTATTACCAGTCTGTTCTAACTAGGGGGTTATTACCAGTCTGTTCTAACTAGGGGGTTATTACCAGTCTGTTCTAACTAGGGGGTTATTACCAGTCTGTTCTAACTAGGGGGTTATTACCAGTCTGTTCTAACTGGGGGTTATTACCAGTCTGTTCTAACTAGGGGGTTATTACCAGTCTGTTCTAACTAGGGGGTTATTACCAGTCTGTTCTAACTAGGGGGTTATTACCAGTCTGTTCTAACTAGGGGGTTATAACCAGTCTGTTCTAACTAGGGGGTTATTACCAGTCTGTTCTAACTAGGGGGTTATTACCAGTCTGTTCTAACTAGGGGGTTATTACCAGTCTGTTCTAACTAGGGGGTTATTACCAGTCTGTTCTAACTAGGGGGTTATTACCAGTCTGTTCTAACTAGGGGGTTATTACCAGTCTGTTCTAACTAGGGGGTTATTACCAGTCTGTTCTAACTAGGGGCTTATTACCAGTCTGTTCTAACTAGGGGGTTACTACCAGTCTGTTCTAACTAGGGGGTTATTACCAGTATGTTCTAACTAGGGGTTATTACCAGTCTGTTCTAACTAGGGGGTTATTACCAGTCTGTTCTAACTAGGGGGTTATTACCAGTCTGTTCTAACTAGGGGGTTATTACCAGTCTGTTCTAACTAGGGGGTTATTACCAGTCTGTTCTAACTAGGGGTTATTACCAGTCTGTTCTAACTAGGGGGGTTATTACCAGTCTGTTCTAACTAGGGGGTTATTACCAGTCTGTTCTAACTAGGGGTTATTACCAGTCTGTTCTAACTGGGGGGTTATTACCAGTCTGTTCTAACTAGGGGGTTATTACCAGTCTGTTCTAACTAGGGGGTTAATACCAGTCTGTTCTAAATAGGGTGTTATTACCAGTCTGTTCTAACTAGGGGGTTACTACCAGTCTGTTCTAACTGGGGGGTTATTACCAGTCTGTTCTAACTGGGGGGTTATTACCAGTCTGTTCTAACTAGGGGGATAAGAGCGTCTGCTAAATGACTTAAATGTAAATGTAAATGTTATTACCAGCCTGTTCTAACTAGGGGGTTATTACCAGTCTGTTCTAACTAGGGGGTTATTACCAGTCTGTTCTAACTAGGGGGTTATTACCAGTCTGTTCTAACTAGGGGGTTATTACCAGTCTGTTCTAACTGGGGGGTTATTACCAGTCTGTTCTAACTGGGGGGTTACTACCAGTCTGTTCTAACTAGGGGGTTATTACCAGTCTGTTCTAACTAGGGGTTATTACCAGTCCGTTCTAACTAGGGGGTTATTACCAGTCTGTTCTAACTAGGGGGTTATTACCAGTCTGTTCTAACTAGGGGGTTATTACCAGTCTGTTCTAACTAGGGGGTTATTACCAGTCTGTTCTAACTAGGGGTTATTACCAGTCTGTTCTAACTAGGGGGTTATTACCAGTCTGTTCTAACTAGGGGGTTATTACCAGTCTGTTCTAACTAGGGGTTATTACCAGTCTGTTCTAACTAGGGGGTTGTTACCAGTCTGTTCTAACTAGGGGGTTATTACCAGTCTGTTCTAACTAGGGGGTTATTACCAGTCTGTTCTAACTAGGGGGTTATTACCAGTCTGTTCTAACTAGGGGGTTATTACCAGTCTGTTCTAACTGGGGGTTATTACCAGTCTGTTCTAACTGGGGGTTATTACCAGTCTGTTCTAACTGGGGGGTTATTACCAGTCTGTTCTAACTAGGGGGTTATTACCAGTCTGTTCTAACTGGGGGTTATTACCAGTCTGTTCTAACTAGGGGGTTATTACCAGTCTGTTCTAACTAGGGGGTTATTACCAGTCTGTTCTAACTGGGGGGTTATTACCAGTCTGTTCTAACTAGGTGGTTATTACCAGTCTGTTCTAACTGGGGGTTATTACCAGTCTGTTCTAACTGGGGGTTATTACCAGTCTGTTCTAACTGGGGGTTATTACCAGTCTGTTCTAACTAGGGGGTTATTACCAGTCTGTTCTAACTAGGGGGTTATTACCAGTCTGTTCTAACTAGGGGGTTATTACCAGTCTGTTCTAACTAGGGGGGTTATTACCAGTCTGTTCTAACTAGGGGGTTATTACCAGTCTGTTCTAACTAGGGGGTTATTACCAGTCTGTTCTAACTAGGGGGTTATTACCAGTCTGTTCTAACTAGGGGGTTATTACCAGTCTGTTCTAACTAGGGGGTTATTACCAGTCTGTTCTAACTAGGGGGTTATTACCAGTCTGTTCTAACTAGGGGGTTATTACCAGTCTGTTCTAACTAGGGGGTTATTACCAGTCTGTTCTAACTAGGGGGTTATTCCCAGTCTGTTGTAACTAGGGGGTTATTACCAGTATGTTCTAACTAGGGGTTATTACCAGTCTGTTCTAACTAGGGGGTTATTACCAGTCTGTTCTAACTAGGGGGTTATTACCAGTCTGTTCTAACTAGGGGGTTATTACCAGTCTGTTCTAACTAGGGGGTTATTACCAGTCTGTTCTAACTAGGGGGTTATTACCAGTCTGTTCTAACTGGGGGTTATTACCAGTCTGTTCTAACTAGGGGGTTATTACCAGTCTGTTCTAACTAGGGGGTTATTACCAGTCTGTTCTAACTAGGGGGTTATTACCAGTCTGTTCTAACTAGGGGGTTATAACCAGTCTGTTCTAACTAGGGGGTTATTACCAGTCTGTTCTAACTAGGGGGTTATTACCAGTCTGTTCTAACTAGGGGGTTATTACCAGTCTGTTCTAACTAGGGGGTTATTACCAGTCTGTTCTAACTAGGGGGTTATTACCAGTCTGTTCTAACTAGGGGTTATTACCAGTCTGTTCTAACTAGGGGGTTATTACCAGTCTGTTCTAACTAGGGGGTTATTACCAGTCTGTTCTAACTAGGGGTTATTACCAGTCTGTTCTAACTAGGGGGTTATTACCAGTCTGTTCTAACTAGGGGTTATTACCAGTCTGTTCTAACTAGGGGATTATTACCAGTCTGTTCTAACTAGGGAGTTATTACCAGTCTGTTCTAACTGGGGGGTTATTACCAGTCTGTTCTAACTAGGGGGTTATTACCAGTCTGTTCTAACTAGGGGGTTATTACCAGTCTGTTCTAACTAGGGGGTTATTACCAGTCTGTTCTAACTAGGGGTTATTACCAGTCTGTTCTAACTAGGGGGTTATTACCAGTCTGTTCTAACTAGGGAGTTATTACCAGTCTGTTCTAACTGGGGGGTTATTACCAGTCTGTTCTAACTAGGGGGTTATTACCAGTCTGTTCTAACTAGGGGGTTATTACCAGTCTGTTCTAACTAGGGGTTATTACCAGTCTGTTCTAACTAGGGGGTTATTACCAGTCTGTTCTAACTAGGGGTTATTACCAGTCTGTTCTAACTAGGGGTTATTAGCAGTCTGTTCTAACTAGGGGTTATTACCAGTCTGTTCTAACTAGGGGGTTATTACCAGTCTGTTCTAACTAGGGGGTTATTACCAGTCTGTTCTAACTAGGGGGTTATTACCAGTCTGTTCTAACTAGGGGGTTATTACCAGTCTGTTCTAACTGGGGGGTTACTACCAGTCTGTTCTAACTAGGGGGTTATTACCAGTCTGTTCTAACTAGGGGGTTATTACCAGTCTGTTCTAACTAGGGGGTTATTACCAGTCTGTTCTAACTGGGGGGTTACTGCCAGTCTGTTCTAACTAGCGGGTTATTACCAGTCTGTTCTAACTAGGGGGTTATTACCAGTCTGTTCTAACTAGGGGGTTATTACCAGTCTGTTCTAACTAGGGGGTTATTACCAGTCTGTTCTAACTAGGGGGTTATTACCAGTCTGTTCTAACTAGGGGGTTATTACCAGTCTGTTCTAACTAGGGGGTTATTACCAGTCTGTTCTAACTAGGGAGTTATTACCAGTCTGTTCTAACTAGGGGGTTATTACCAGTCTGTTCTAACTAGGGGGTTATTGCCAGTCTGTTCTAACTAGGGGGTTATTACCAGTCTGTTCTAACTAAGGGGTTATTACCAGTCTGTTCTAACTAGGGGGTTATTACCAGTCTGTTCTAACTAGGGAGTTATTACCAGTCTGTTCTAACTAGCGGGTTATTACCAGTCTGTTCTAACTAGGGGGTTATTACCAGTCTGTTCTAACTAGGGGTTATTACCAGTCTGTTCTAACTAGGGGGTTATTACCAGTCTGTTCTAACTAGGGGTTATTACCAGTCTGTTCTAACTAGGGGGTTATTACCAGTCTGTTCTAACTAGGGGGTTATTACCAGTCTGTTCTAACTAGGGGCTTATTACCAGTCTGTTCTAACTAGCGGGTTATTACCAGTATGTTCTAACTAGCGGGTTATTACCAGTCTGTTCTAACTAGGGGTTATTACCAGTCTGTTCTAACTAGGGGTTATTACCAGTCTGTTCTAACTAGGGGGTTATTACCAGTCTGTTCTAACTAGGGGGTTATTACCAGTCTGTTCTAACTAGGGGTTATTACCAGTCTGTTCTAACTAGGGGGTTATTACCAGTCTGTTCTAACTAGGGGGTTATTACCAGTCTGTTCTAACTAGGGGGTTATTACCAGTCTGTTCTAACTAGGGGTTATTACCAGTCTGTTCTAACTAGGGGGTTATTACCAGTCTGTTCTAACTGGGGGTTATTACCAGTCTGTTCTAACTAGGGGGTTATTACCAGTCTGTTCTAACTAGGGGGTTATTACCAGTCTGTTCTAACTAGCGGGTTATTACCAGTCTGTTCTAACTAGGGGGTTATTACCAGTCTGTTCTAACTAGGGGTTATTACCAGTCTGTTCTAACTAGGGGTTATTACCAGTCTGTTCTAACTAGGGGGTTATTACCAGTCTGTTCTAACTAGGGGGTTATTACCAGTCTGTTCTAACTAGGGGTTATTACCAGTCTGTTCTAACTAGGGGGTTATTACCAGTCTGTTCTAACTAGGGGGTTATTACCAGTCTGTTCTAACTAGGGGGTTATTACCAGTCTGTTCTAACTAGGGGTTATTACCAGTCTGTTCTAACTAGGGGGTTATTACCAGTCTGTTCTAACTAGGGGGTTATTACCAGTCTGTTCTAACTGGGGGTTATTACCAGTCTGTTCTAACTAGGGGTTATTACCAGTCTGTTCTAACTAGGGGGTTATTACCAGTCTGTTCTAACTAGGGGGTTATTACCAGTCTGTTCTAACTAGGGGTTATTACCAGTCTGTTCTAACTAGGGGGTTATTACCAGTCTGTTCTAACTAGGGGGTTATTACCAGTCTGTTCTAACTAGAGGGTTATTACCAGTCTGTTCTAACTAGGGGGTTATTACCAGTCTGTTCTAACTAGGGGGTTATTACCAGTCTGTTCTAACTAAGGGGTTATTACCAGTCTGTTCTAACTAGGGGGTTATTACCAGTCTGTTCTAACTAGCGGGTTATTACCAGTCTGTTCTAACTAGCGGGTTATTACCAGTCTGTTCTAACTAGGGGTTATTACCAGTCTGTTCTAACTAGGGGGTTATTACCAGTCTGTTCTAACTGGGGGGTTATTACCAGTCTGTTCTAACTAGGGGTTATTACCAGTCTGTTCTAACTAGGGGGTTATTACCAGTCTGTTCTAACTAGGGGTTATTACCAGTCTGTTCTAACTAGGGGGTTATTACCAGTCTGTTCTAACTAAGGGGTTATTACCAGTCTGTTCTAACTAGGGGGTTATTACCAGTCTGTTCTAACTAGGGGGTTATTACCAGTATGTTCTAACTAGGGGTTATTACTAGTCTGTTCTAACTAGGGGGTTATTACCAGTCTGTTCTAACTGGGGGGTTATTACCAGTCTGTTCTAACTAGGGGGTTATTACCAGTCTGTTCTAACTAGGGGGTTATTACCAGCCTGTTCTAACTAGGGGGTTATTACCAGTCTGTTCTAACTAGGGGGTTATTACCAGTCTGTTCTAACTGGGGGGTTATTACCAGTCTGTTCTAACTAGGGGGTTATTACCAGTCTGTTCTAACTAAGGGGTTATTACCAGTCTGTTCTAACTAGGGGGTTATTACCAGTCTGTTCTAACTAGGGGGTTATTACCAGTATGTTCTAACTAGGGGTTATTACTAGTCTGTTCTAACTGGGGGGTTATTACCAGTCTGTTCTAACTGGGGGGTTATTACCAGTCTGTTCTAACTAGGGGGTTATTACCAGTCTGTTCTAACTAGGGGGTTATTACCAGTCTGTTCTAACTGGGGGGTTATTACCAGTATGTTGTAACTAGGGGGTTATTACCAGTCTGTATATATTGATCTACAGGAGCTGACTGAGATCTTATTGTCTTCCCTTCAGAATAAACCATATTAAACACACATTCTCATTCATTACAGTTTGATATTGGGGTTTAATATTGGTTTTAATTTATATCACTAACAGTACGATTAATATCATTTTGGAGACACTCTCTTTTCTATGGACAGACTTGACTGGCACGGGGAGACGGGAGAGAAATCAAACCATTACTTCTAACCTACACAATATGGGATCATTTTCTGTTCACCGTATAGTAGATTTAACAGGTTTACGCTGTATAGTAGATTTAACAGGTTTACGCTGTATAGTAGATTTAACAGGTTTACGCTGTATAGTAGATTTAACAGGTTTACACTGTATAGTAGATTTAACAGGTTTACACTGTATCGTAGATTTAACAGGTTTACACTGTATAGTAGATTTAACAGGTTTACACTGTATCGTAGATTTAACAGGTTTACACTGTATCGTAGATTTAACAGGTTTACGCTGTATAGTAGATTTAACAGGTTTACGCTGTATAGTAGATTTAACAGGTTTACGCTGTATAGTAGATTTAACAGGTTTACACTGTATAGTAGATTTAACAGGTTTACGCTGTATAGTAGATTTAACAGGTTTACGCTGTATAGTAGATTTAACAGGTTTACACTGTATCGTAGATTTAACAGGTTTACACTGTATAGTAGATTTAACAGGTTTACACTGTATAGTATATTTAACAGGTTTACACTGTATCGTAGATTTAACAGGTTTACACTGTATAGTAGATTTAACAGGTTTACACTGTATAGTATATTTAACAGGTTTACGCTGTATCGTAGATTTAACAGGGTTACGCTGTATAGTAGATTTAACAGGTTTACACTGTATAGTATATTTAACAGGTTTACGCTGTATCGTAGATTTAACAGGTTTACACTGTATAGTAGATTTAACAGGTTTATACTGTATGTATGTGTACGCTGTACATTTTGCAGCTGCCGACTACGTATTGTTCTGTGAAAATGTCCTCTTCTTGTGGTATTTACCATAGTAATATCCCAATCTGACAGATGTGTTTTACCAGTGATTCTGAGGAGCTCAGTGCTTATTCACATCACGTTGTTGTTTTATAGATCTCTGTTTGTTGACACGTGTTCATCCCTCAGAGACAGATGTGTCTGTTGGAGAAACCGGTGGTAGCATCATAACATGTCTCACTGTCACCGTGTGTCTGAGGAAGTCTGACTGTCACCGTGTGTTTGAGGAAGTCTGACTGTCACCGTGTGTCTGAGGAGGTCTGACTGTCACCGTGTGTCTGAGGAAGTCTGACTGTCACCGTGTGTCTGAGGAAGTCTGACTGTCACCGTGTGTCTGAGGAAGTATGACTGTCACCGTGTGTCTAAGGAGGTCTGACTGTCACCGTGTGTCTGAGGAAGTCTGACTGTCACCGTGTGTCTGAGGAGGTCTGACTGTCACCGTGTGTCTGAGGAGGTCTGACTGTCACCGTGTGTCTGAGGAAGTCTGACTGTCACCGTGTGTCTGAGGAGGTCTGACTGTCACCGTGTGTCTGAGGAGGTCTGACTGTCACCGTGTGTCTGAGGAGGTCTGACTGTCACCGTGTGTCTGAGGAAGTCTGACTGTCACCGTGTGTCTGAGGAGGTCTGACTGTCACCGTGTGTCTGAGGAGGTCTGACTGTCACCGTGTGTCTGAGGAGGTCTGACTGTCACCGTGTGTCTGAGGAGGTCTGACTGTCACCGTGTGTCTGAGGAAGTCTGACTGTCACCGTGTGTCTGAGGAAGTCTGACTGTCACCGTGTGTTTGAGGAAGTCTGACTGTCACCGTGTGTCTGAGGAGGTCTGACTGTCACCGTGTGTCTGAGGAAGTCTGACTGTCACCGTGTGTCTGAGGAGGTCTGACTGTCACCGTGTGTCTGAGGAAGTCTGACTGTCACCGTGTGTCTGAGGAAGTCTGACTGTCACCGTGTGTCTGAGGAAGTCTGACTGTCACCGTGTGTCTGAGGAGGTCTGACTGTCACCGTGTGTCTGAGGAAGTCTGACTGTCACCGTGTGTCTGAGGAAGTCAGACTGTCACCGTGTGTCTGAGGAAGTCTGACTGTCACCGTGTGTCTGAGGAGGTCTGACTGTCACCGTGTGTCTGAGGAAGTCTCACTGTCACCGTGTGTCTGAGGAGGTCTGACTGTCACCGTGTGTCTGAGGAAGTCTGACTGTCACCGTGTGTCTGAGGAAGTTGACTGTCACCGTGTGTCTGAGGAAGTCTGACTGTCACCGTGTGTCTGAGGAAGTCTGACTGTCATAGGGTGTCTGAGGAAGTCTCGCTGTCATAGGGTGTCTGAGGAAGTCTCACTGTCATAGGGTGTCTGAGGAAGTCTCACTGTCACCGTGTGTCTGAGGAAGTCTGACTGTCATAGGGTGTCTGAGGAAGTCTCGCTGTCATAGGGTGTCTGAGGACGTCTCACTGTCATAGGGTGTCTGAGGAAGTCTCGCTGTCATAGGGTGTCTGAGGAAGTCTCACTGTCATAGGGTGTCTGAGGAAGTCTCACTGTCACCGTGTGTCTGAGGAAGTCTGACTGTCATAGGGTGTCTGAGGAAGTCTCACTGTCATAGGGTGTCTGAGGAAGTCTCACTGTCATAGGGTGTCTGAGGAAGTTGACTGTCACCGTGTGTCTGAGGAAGTCTGACTGTCACCGTGTGTCTGAGGAAGTATGACTGTCACCGTGTGTCTGAGGAAGTCAGACTGTCACCGTGTGTCTGAGGAAGTATGACTGTCACCGTGTGTCTGAGGAAGTATGACTGTCACCGTGTGTCTGAGGAGGTCTGACTGTCACCGTGTGTCTGAGGAAGTCTCACTGTCACCGTGTGTCTGAGGAAGTATGACTGTCACCGTGTGTCTGAGGAAGTCTGACTGTCACCGTGTGTCTGAGGAAGTCTCACTGTCACCGTGTGTCTGAGGAAGTCAGACTGTCACCGTGTGTCTGAGGAAGTCTGACTGTCACCGTGTGTCTGAGGAAGTCTGACTGTCATAGGGTGTCTGAGGACGTCTCACTGTCATAGGGTGTCTGAGGAAGTCTCGCTGTCATAGGGTGTCTGAGGAAGTCTCACTGTCATAGGGTGTCTGAGGAAGTCTCACTGTCACCGTGTGTCTGAGGAAGTCTGACTGTCATAGGGTGTCTGAGGAAGTCTCACTGTCATAGGGTGTCTGAGGAAGTCTCACTGTCATAGGGTGTCTGAGGAAGTTGACTGTCACCGTGTGTCTGAGGAAGTCTGACTGTCACCGTGTGTCTGAGGAAGTCTGACTGTCATAGGGTGTCTGAGGAAGTCTCACTGTCATAGGGTGTCTGAGGAAGTCTCACTGTCATAGGGTGTCTGAGGAAGTTGACTGTCACCGTGTGTCTGAGGAAGTCTGACTGTCACCGTGTGTCTGAGGAAGTCTGACTGTCATAGGGTGTCTGAGGAAGTCTCACTGTCATAGGGTGTCTGAGGAAGTCTGACTGTCATAGGGTGTCTGAGGAAGTCTGACTGTCATAGGGTGTCTGAGGAAGTCTCGCTGTCATAGGGTGTCTGAGGAAGTCTCACTGTCATAGGGTGTCTGAGGAAGTCTGACTGTCATAGGGTGTCTGAGGAAGTCTGACTGTCATAGGGTGTCTGAGGAAGTCTCGCTGTCATAGGGTGTCTGAGGAAGTCTCACTGTCATAGGGTGTCTGAGGACGTCTCACTGTCATAGGGTGTCTGAGGAAGTCTCGCTGTCATAGGGTGTCTGAGGAAGTCTCACTGTCATAGGGTGTCTGAGGAAGTCTGACTGTCATAGGGTGTCTGAGGAAGTCTGACTGTCATAGGGTGTCTGAGGAAGTCTCACTGTCATAGGGTGTCTGAGGAAGTCTCGCTGTCATAGGGTGTCTGAGGAAGTCTCACTGTCATAGGGTGTCTGAGGAATTCTCACTGTCATAGGGTGTCTGAGGAAGTCTGACTGTCATAGGGTGTCTGAGGAAGTCTGACTGTCATAGGGTGTCTGAGGAAGTCTCACTGTCATAGGGTGTCTGAGGAAGTCTCACTGTCATAGGGTGTCTGAGGAAGTCTCGCTGTAATAGGGTGTCTGAGGAAGTCTCACTGTCATAGGGTGTCTGAGGAAGTCTCACTGTCATAGGGTGTCTGAGGAAGTCTGACTGTCATAGGGTGTCTGAGGAAGTCTCACTGTCATAGGGTGTCTGAGGAAGTCTCACTGTCATAGGGTGTCTGAGGAAGTCTGACTGTCATAGGGTGTCTGAGGAAGTCTCACTGTCATAGGGTGTCTGAGGAAGTCTCACTGTCATAGGGTGTCTGAGGAAGTCTCACTGTCATAGGGTGTCTGAGGAAGTCTGACTGTCATAGGGTGTCTGAGGAAGTCTCACTGTCATAGGGTGTCTGAGGAAGTCTCGCTGTCATAGGGTGTCTGAGGAAGTCTCACTGTCATAGGGTGTCTGAGGAAGTCTGACTGTCATAGGGTGTCTGAGGAAGTCTGACTGTCATAGGGTGTCTGAGGAAGTCTCACTGTCATAGGGTGTCTGAGGAAGTCTCACTGTCATAGGGTGTCTGAGGAAGTCTCGCTGTAATAGGGTGTCTGAGGAAGTCTCACTGTCATAGGGTGTCTGAGGAAGTCTCACTGTCATAGGGTGTCTGAGGAAGTCTGACTGTCATAGGGTGTCTGAGGAAGTCTCGCTGTAATAGGGTGTCTGAGGAAGTCTCACTGTCATAGGGTGTCTGAGGAAGTCTCACTGTCATAGGGTGTCTGAGGAAGTCTGACTGTCATAGGGTGTCTGAGGAAGTCTCGCTGTAATAGGGTGTCTGAGGAAGTCTCGCTGTAATAGGGTGTCTGAGGAAGTCTCACTGTCATAGGGTGTCTGAGGAAGTCTCACTGTCATAGGGTGTCTGAGGAAGTCTCGCTGTAATAGGGTGTCTGAGGAAGTCTCACTGTCATAGGGTGTCTGAGGAAGTCTCACTGTCATAGGGTGTCTGAGGAAGTCTGACTGTCATAGGGTGTCTGAGGAAGTCTCGCTGTAATAGGGTGTCTGAGGAAGTCTCGCTGTAATAGGGTGTCTGAGGAAGTCTCACTGTCATAGGGTGTCTGAGGAAGTCTCACTGTCATAGGGTGTCTGAGGAAGTCTCGCTGTAATAGGGTGTCTGAGGAAGTCTCACTGTCATAGGGTGTCTGAGGAAGTCTCACTGTCATAGGGTGTCTGAGGAAGTCTGACTGTCATAGGGTGTCTGAGGAAGTCTCGCTGTAATAGGGTGTCTGAGGAAGTCTCACTGTCATAGGGTGTCTGAGGAAGTCTCACTGTCATAGGGTGTCTGAGGAAGTCTGACTGTCATAGGGTGTCTGAGGAAGTCTCGCTGTAATAGGGTGTCTGAGGAAGTCTCACTGTCATAGGGTGTCTGAGGAAGTCTCACTGTCATAGGGTGTCTGAGGAAGTCTGACTGTCATAGGGTGTCTGAGGAAGTCTCGCTGTAATAGGGTGTCTGAGGAAGTCTCGCTGTAATAGGGTGTCTGAGGAAGTCTCACTGTCATAGGGTGTCTGAGGAAGTCTCACTGTCATAGGGTGTCTGAGGAAGTCTCGCTGTAATAGGGTGTCTGAGGAAGTCTCACTGTCATAGGGTGTCTGAGGAAGTCTCACTGTCATAGGGTGTCTGAGGAAGTCTGACTGTCATAGGGTGTCTGAGGAAGTCTCGCTGTAATAGGGTGTCTGAGGAAGTCTCACTGTCATAGGGTGTCTGAGGAAGTCTCACTGTCATAGGGTGTCTGAGGAAGTCTGACTGTCATAGGGTGTCTGAGGAAGTCTCGCTGTAATAGGGTGTCTGAGGAAGTCTCGCTGTAATAGGGTGTCTGAGGAAGTAGAAGGAAGAGATGGGGTCTGTGTGTCTGTCTGTGTGTCTGTGTGTTTTTGTGTCTGTGTGTGGGTAGAGTAGAGTAGAGTAGAGTAGATTAGGGGGGTGTGTGTCTGTGTGGGTAGATTGCAGGGGGGTTGGGGGGTACCTTTCTGCACCCCTGTCCTAATGTCAACCCCCCCCCCCCCCCCCCCCTCTGATGACACAAACACAAACTGACCGGAGACAGCTAAGGCTGCAGAGGTGAGACAAAGTGCAGAGTGATGTGGCCGTACTGTTGTTCTGTCCTTCAGGTGACCACACTAAAACACTCTCAAACGTAAAGTATGTGACCGACGATTTCCTTGAGTGATCCTCTCTCGTTTACCCACACTTTGACTCTCTTTTTCTCTGTCGCGCACTCCGTCTCTCTGTCTCTGTCTTTCTCTCTCTCTTTCCCTCATCCCCTCCCTCTCTCCATCCCATCCCTCTCTCCATCCCCTCTCTCTCTCCCGTCCCTCTCTCCATCCCCTCTCTCTCTCCATCCCCTCCCTCTCTCCATTCCCCTCCCTCTCTCCATCCCCTCCCTCTCTCCATCCCCTCCCTCTCTCCATCCCCTCCCTCTCTCTATCCCCTCCCTCTCTCTATCCCATCCCTCTCTCCATCCCCTCCCACTCTCCATCCCCTCCCTCTCTCCATCCCCCCTCTCTCTCTCCATCCCGTCCCTCTCTCCATCCCTTCCCTCTCTCTCTCCATCCCCTCCCTCTCTCCATCCCCTCCCTCTCTCCATCCCTTCTCTCTCTCCATCCCCTCCCTCTCTCCATTCCCCTCCCTCTCTCCATCCCCTCCCTCTCTCCATCCCCTCCCTCTCTCTATCCCATCCCTCTCTCCATCCCCTCCCACCTCCATCCCCTCCCTCTCTCCATCCCCTCCCTCTCTCTCTCCATCCCGTCCCTCTCTCCATCCCTTCCCTCTCTCTCTCCATTTCCCTCCCTCGCTCCATTCCCCTCCCTCTCTTCATCCCCTCTCTCTCTCCATCCCCTCCCTCTCTCCATCCCCTCCCTCTCTCCATTCCCCTCCCTCTCTCCATCCCCTCCCTCTCTCCATCCCTTCCCTCTCTCCATCCCCTCCCTCTCTCCATCCCCTCCCTCTCTCCATCCCCTCTCTCTCTCCATCCCCTCTCTCTCTCCATCCCCTCTCTCTCTCCATCCCCTCCCTCTCTCCATCCCCTCCCTCTCTCTCTCCATCCCCTCCCTCTCTCCATTTCCTTCCCTCTCTCCATCCCTTCCCTCTCTCCATCCCTTCCCTCTCTCCATCCCTTCCCTCTCTCCATCCCCTCCCTCTCTCCATCCCCTCCCTCTCTCCATCCCCTCTCTCTCTCCATCCCCTCTCTCTCTCCATCCATCCCTCTCTCCATCCCCTCCCTCTCTCCATCCCCTCCCTCTCTCTCTCCATCCCCTCCCTCTCTCCATTCCCCTCTCTCTCTCCATCCCCTCCCTCTCTCCATTCCCATCCCTCTCTCCATTCCCATCCCTCTCTCCATTCCCATCCCTCTCTCCATCCCCTCCCTCTCTCCATTCCCCTCCCTCTCTCCGTTCCCCTCCCTCTCTCCGTTCCCCTCCCTCTTTCTTTCCCCTCCCTCTCTCCATTCCCTCCATCTCTCCATTCCCCTCCCTCTCTCCATTCCCCTCCCTCTCTCCGTTCCCCTCCCTCTCTCCATTCCCCTCCCTCTCTCCATTCCCTCCCTCTCTCCATTCCCCTCCCTCTCTCCATTCCCCTCCCTCTCTCCATTCCCCTCCCTCTCTCCATCCCCTCCCTCTCTCCATTCCCCTCCCTCTCTCTGTTCCCCTCCCTCTCTCCATTCCCCTCCCTCTCTCCATCCCCTCCCTCTCTCCATTCCCCTCCCTCTCTCTGTTCCCCTCCCTCTCTCCATTCCCCTCCCTCTCTCCATTCCCTCCCTCTCTCCATTCCCCTCCCTCTCTCCATTCCCCTCCCTCTCTCCATTCCCCTCCCTCTCTCCATCCCCTCCCTCTCTCCATTCCCCTCCCTCTCTCTGTTCCCCTCCCTCTCTCCATTCCCCTCCCTCTCTCTGTTCCCCTCCCTCTCTCCATTCCCCTCCCTCTCTCCATTCCCCTCCCTCTCTCTGTTCCCCTCCCTCTCTCTCTCTGACTATATCCATATTGTGTAGATCTATTTATTGTTTGCAACCAAATATTAAACTGTGGAGTTTTATACTCAACGTTGTAGTTAAACAAACAGGACAGGACAGGACAGGACAGGACAGGACAGGACAGGACAGAACAGAACAGAACAGGACAGGCTTTATAGACCTATAACACAACAGGACAGGACAGGACAGGACAGAACAGAACAGGACAGGCTTTATAGACCTATAACACAACAGGACAGGACAGAACAGGACAGGACAGGACAGGACAGGACAGGACAGGACAGGACAGGACAGGACAGGACAGGACAGAACAGGACAGGACAGGACAGGACAGGACAGGACAGGACAGGACAGGACAGGACAGGCTTTATAGACCTATAACACAACAGGACAGAACAGGACAGAACAGGACAGGACAGGACAGGACAGGACAGGACAGGACAGGACAGGACAGGCTTTATAGACCTATAACACAACAGGACAGGACAGGACAGGACAGAACAGAACAGGACAGGCTTTATAGACCTATAACACAACAGGACAGGACAGAACAGGACAGGACAGGACAGGACAGGACAGGACAGGACAGGACAGGACAGGACAGGACAGGCTTTATAGACCTATAACACAACAGGACAGAACAGGACAGAACAGGACAGGACAGGACAGGACAGGACAGGACAGGACAGGACAGGACAGGACAGGACAGGACAGGCTTTATAGACCTATAACACAACAGGACAGAACAGGACAGAACAGGACAGAACAGGACAGGCTTTATAGACCTATAACACAACAGGACAGGACAGGACAGGACAGAACAGGACAGGACAGGACAGGCTTTATAGACCTATAACACAACAGGACAGGACAGGCTTTATAGACCTATAACACAACAGGACAGGACAGGACAGAACAGGACAGGACAGGACAGGACAGGACAGGACAGGACAGAACAGGACAGGCTTTATAGACCTATAACACAACAGGACAGGACAGAACAGGACAGAACAGAACAGGACAGGCTTTATAGACCTATAACACAACAGGACAGAACAGGACAGAACAGGACAGAACAGGACAGGCTTTATAGACCTATAACACAACAGGACAGAACAGGACAGAACAGGACAGAACAGGACAGGCTTTATAGACCTATAACACAACAGGACAGGACAGAACAGGACAGAACAGAACAGGACAGGCTTTATAGACCTATAACACAACAGGACAGGACAGGACAGGACAGAACAGGACAGGACAGGACAGGACAGGACAGAACAGGACAGGCTTTATAGACCTATAACACAACAGGACAGGACAGAACAGGACATGACAGGACAGGACAGGACAGAACAGGACAGGCTTTATAGACCTATAACACAACAGGACAGGACAGAACAGGACAGGACAGGACAGGACAGAACAGGACAGGCTTTATAGACCTATAACACAACAGGACAGGACAGAACAGGACAGGACAGGACAGGCTTTATAGACCTATAACACAACAGAACAGGACAGAACAGAACAGGACAGGACAGGACAGAACAGGACAGGACAGGACAGGCTTTATAGACCTATAACACAACAGAACATGACAGGACAGGACAGAACAGGACAGGACAGGACAGGCTTTATAGACCTATAACACAACAGGACAGGACAGAACATGACAGGACAGAACAGAACAGGACAGGACAGGACAGAACAGGACAGGACAGGCTTTATAGACCTATAACACAACAGGACAGGACAGAACAGGACAGAACAGAACAGGACAGGACAGGACAGGACAGGCTTTATAGACCTATAACACAACAGGACAGGACAGAACATGACAGGACAGGCTTTATAGACCTATAACACAACAGACTTGAGGTAGAATACCTAGATGAATGGAGAACAAATTAATGTATGTGCAAATCAGTGATTAGAAGGTGCTAGCAGGAGAATCAAATCGATAATTCATTTCCTCGGTTGACATTTTGTTTGTTTGTCTCCTGCTTGAAATGAAGAAGGGTTGGAAGCAAGGCAGAATCAGAATATGTGTTGTTTAGTTTCTCAACTGGCTTTAGTCATAGAGTAATCACACACAGAATAACCAATCAGAGCCTCCCGAGTGGCGCAGCGGTCTAAGGCACTGCATCACAGTGTTTGAGGTGTCACTACAGCCCGGGTTTGACCCCGGGCTGTGTCGTAGCCGGCCGCGACCAGGAGACCCTCCCGGGTTAGGGGTTGGTTTGACCGACTGGGATGTCCTTGTCCCATCGCGCTCTAGTGACTCCTTGTGGTGGGCAGGGCGCAGCGCACGCTGACTTCGGTCGTCAGTTGTACGGCGTTTCGTACGGCACGTTCGTGCAGCTGGCTTCCGGGTTAAGCGAGCGGTGTGTCAAGAAGAAGTGGCAGGGTCGTGACGGGGTCGTGTTTTCAGAGGACGCATGGCTCTCGACCTTCGCCTCTCAACGAGTCTGTATGGGAGTTGTAGCGATGGGACAAGACTGTAACTACCAATTGGTTATAAAAAATAAAAAAAATAAAAAATGATTATTCTTTCAGATGACTGACAGTATCTGAGCGTCTGTCCCAAACTGTACCATTTTATCCTATGTAGTGCACTTCTTTTGACCAGGGTACATTTGGGATTCTACATCCTCTTGGGGGAAGCAGAGGCAGAATTACTTGTTCAATCTGTCTACTTTTACATAATAATTCCTATTTTCCTTGTTTTGGGCTGGATTATTTTCCTGTTCTAGTATACAGGCTCAAATTAAGATCCTACACGTGTAGTAGTAACAACTAGACACTGAATAAGTAGTCATAGTGCTGTAATATGAACATAATTCTGTCATCCGCTGATACTTGTTCCCAAGCTGTCATCCACTGATACTTGTTACCAAGCTGTCATCCACCTGATGCTTGTTCCCAAGCTGTCATCCACTGATACTTGTTCCCAAGCTGTCATCCACTGATACTTGTTACCAAGCTGTCATCCACTGATGATTGTTCCCAAGCTGTCATCCACTGATACTTGTTCACAAGCTGTCATCCACTAATACTTGTTACCAAGCTGTCATCCACTGATGATTGTTCCCAAGCTGTCATCCACCTGATACTTGTTCCCAAGCTGTCATCCACTGATACTTGTTACCAAGCTGTCATCCACTGATGATTGCTCCCAAGCTGTCATCCACTGATGCTTGTTACCAAGCTGTCATCCACTGATACTTGTTACCAAGCTGTCATCCACTGGATACTTGTTACCAAGCTGTCATCCACCTGATGCTTGTTCCCAAGCTGTCATCCACTGATACTTGTTCCCAAGCTGTCATCCACTGATACTTGTTCCCAAGCTGTCATCCACTGGATACTTGTTACCAAGCTGTCATCCACTGATACTTGTTACCAAGCTGTCATCCACTGATACTTGTTACCAAGCTGTCATCCACTGATACTTGTTACCTAGCTGTCATCCACTGATACCTTTTACCAAGCTGTCATCCACTAATTGCTTGTTACCAAGCTGTCATCCACTGATACTTGTTCCCAAGCTGTCATCCACCTGATACTTGTTACCAAGCTGTCATCCACTGGATACTTGTTCCCAAGCTGTCATCCACCTGATGCTTGTTACCAAGCTGTCATCCACTGATACTTGTTACCAAGCTGTCATCCACTGATACTTGTTACCTAGCTGTCATCCACTGATACCTTTTACCAAGCTCTCATCCACTAATTGCTTGTTACCAAGCTGTCATCCACTGATACTTGTTCCCAAGCTGTCATCCACCTGATACTTGTTCCCAAGCTGTCATCCACTGATACGTGTTCCCAAGCTGTCATCCACCTGATACTTGTTACCAAGCTGTCATCCACTGATACTTGTTACCAAGCTGTCATCCACTGATACCTTTTACCAAGCTGTCATCCACCTGTTTGCCTCCTGGTTTTTCATCTTCTCCTGTATTCTGTTCCCCTAACCTTAACCTTAACCCTAACCAACATAAACAGAAATCCTCTTAAACATAACCCTAACCTGAACCCGAACCCGAACCCGAACCCTAACCTTAACCCCACCCTTATACTAACCCTAACCCTAACCCTAACCCTATCCCTATCCTTAACCCTGACCCTAACCCTAACCTTAACCCTGACCTAACCCTGACCCTAACCCTAACCCTATCCCTATCCCTATCCTTAACCCTGACCCTATCCCTATCCTTAACCCTGACCCTAACCCTAACCTTAACCCTGACCTAACCCTGACCCTAACCCTAACCCTATCCCTATCCTTAACCCTGACCCTAACCCTAACCCTGACCCTAACCCTAACCCTAACCTTAACCCTGACCCTAACCCTGACCCTAACCCTATCCCTATCCTTAACCCTGACCCTAACCCTAACCTTAACCCTAACCCTGACCCTAACCCTAACATTAACCCTGACCTAACCCTAACCCTAACCCTAACCTTGACCCTAACCCTAACCCTAACCCTAACCCTAACCCTAACCCTAACCCTAACCCTAACCCTAACCCTAACCCTAACCCTAACCCTAACCCTAACCCTAACCTTAACCTTAACCCTGTATCTCTCTCTCTACAGTTCCTCCACAGTTCCTGAAACAACCCCAACCCTAACCAATAACAATACACAAAAATCTAAGCCTACACCCACATCTACGTTTATACCTAACCCCCCCTCTTTCACCTCTCTGTACAGTGCCACCCCAGTTCCTGAACTACCCCACCAACACGTATTCCTACGAGAGTACGGACATGGAGCTGGAGTGTGCTGTAACGGGGAATCCTCTTCCCACGGTGCGTTGGATGAAGAACGGAGAGGAGGTCATCCCCAGTGACTACTTCCAGATCGTTGTAAGTTACACGAACCAAAGGACTGTGTGTGTGTGTGTGTGTGGGGGTGAGGGGGGGGGGGGGGTGTTTTGTAACCCATGTACAGTAATATATAGTACCACAACTCTGTATAGTATCACATTTCTGTGTAGGTACTGTATGTCTTGTGGAGCGGTTGATGTTTAGCAGAAGACAACTTAACATGACACCTTCATGTACATTGAACAATCAAATCGCGTTCTAAAAGTTGTACCCTCCTCTTTAGGATGGCAGTAACCTCCAGATCCTTGGTCTGGTGAAGTCAGATGAAGGTTTCTATCAGTGTGTGGCTGAGAATGAAGCAGGGAACGCCCAGGCTATGGCCCAGCTCATACTGAGAGAGCCAGGTAAGAGACAGACATAACCAGGCCATGCCAAGCTAAACTTCTCTCTATGTGTGTCTCAACTTAATGTCTCTCTCTGTGTGTCTCAGCTTAATGTCTCTCTCTGTGTGTCTCAGCTTAAATGTCTCTCTCTCTCTGTGTGTCTCAGCTCCACCTCTAAATCTCTCTCTCTCAGCTTAATACAAACCAACACACACCAATACACACCAACATACACCAACACACACCAACACACACCAATAAACACCAACATACACCAATACACACCAACATACACTAACACACACCAACACACACCAATAAACACTAACACACACCAATACACACAGACACACACCATCACACACCAACACACACCAACACACACCAACACACACCAATACACACCAATACACACCAACATACACTGACACACACCAATGCACACCAACACCAATACACACCAATACACACCAACACACACCAACACACACAAAAACACATCAACACACACCAATACACACCAACCCACACCAACACACACCAACACACACCAACACACACCAATACACACCAATACACACCAATACACACCAACACACACCAACACACACCAATACACACCAACAAATACACACCAACACACACCAATACACACAAATACACACCAACACACACCAATACACACCAACACACAACAACACACACCAACACACACCAACACACACCAACACACACCAATACACACCAACACACAACAACACACACCAATACACACCAACACACACCAACACACACCAATACACACCAACACACACCAACACACACCAACACACACCAATGCACACCAACACACACCAACACACACAAATACACACCAAGACACACCAATACACACCAACACACACCAACACACACCAACACACACCAACACACACCAACCTTTCCTCTACATCCCTCCTCCATCCCTCTTCCTCACCCTCCCCTCCTCACCCTCCCCTACTCCATCCCTCTTCCTCACCCTCCCCTCCTCACCCTCCCCTACTCCATCCCTCTTCCTCACCCTCCCCTCCTCACCCCTCACTCCTCCATCCCTCTTCCTCACCCCCACTCCTCCATCCCTCTTCCTCACCCTCCCCTCTTCACCCTCCACTCCTCCACTCCTCCTCACCCTCCCCTCCTCACCCGTCACTCCTCCATTCCTCCTCCTCCTCACCCTTGCCAGCCTGTAGTCAATGTGACACCAACTCCTTGTGACTCAAAGGATGTCCTAATATGGGCACCGTAGGCTTGTTTCTCTGTGACACGGCGTCTTCGTCTGGCCCGTAGACACAGAAAGGTCAATGGGAGGATGCAGCAATGACTCAGTGATGTTGTTGATTTATTTTGACATTCACACGCAAAGTTATTACTCAACGGAGAAGGGCAAAATTAGCATGTGTGAAATTATGTTTTGAGTCAGGGTCAGAGTTGGGTCATATCACCACAAACTCCTATCTGTTCAACTCCCAGCTGCTCAACTCCCAGCGGTTCAACTCCTGTCTGTTCAACTCCTGTCTGTTCAACTCCTGTCTGTTCAACTCCTGTCTGTTCAACTCCTATCTGTTCAACTCCTGTCTGTTCAACTCCTGTCTGTTCAACTCCTATCTGCTCAACTCCCAGCTGTTCAACTCCTGTCTGTTCAACTCCTGTCTGTTCAACTCCTGTCTGTTCAACTCCTGTCTGTTCAACTCCTGTCTGTTCAACTCCTGTCTGTTCAACTCCTATCTGTTCAACTCCTAGCGGTTCAACTCCTAGCGGTTCAACTCCTAGCGGTTCAACTCCTAGCGGTTCAACTCCTAGCGGTTCAACTCCTAGCGGTTCAACTCCAAGCGGTTCAACTCCTAGCGGTTCAACTCCTAGCTGTTCAACTCCTATCTATTAAACTCATAGCTGTTCAACTCCTATCTATTCAACTCATAGCTGTTCAACTCCTATCTATTCAACTCATAGCTGTTCAACTCCTATCTATTCAACTCAGAGCTGTTCAACTCTTAGCTGTTCAACTCCTAGCTGTTTGGGTATATTCGGACTCTGGTCGGCATTCTGGGTCTGATCCATGTTCTCTGTATCTCGGGTCCATTGATGTGTACACTATACTGTATGTCCAAGCAAAAGAAGATGTTGGTACATCTGTCCCCTTCTGTCCATATAAGGCTAAATCCTCCCTCCTCCCTCCCCCCTAACCTATATCCCTCTTCTAAATCCTCCCTCCTCCCTCACCCCTAACCCATATCCCTCTTCTAAATCCTCCCTCCTCCCTCTCCCTCTCCCCTAACCTATATCCCTCTTCTAAATCCTCCCTCCTCCCTCCCCCCTAACCTATATCCCTCTTCTAAATCCTCCCTCCTCCCTCCCCCCTAACCTATATCCCTCTTCTAAATCCTCCCTCCCCCCTAACCTATATCCCTCTTCTAAATCCTCCCTCCTCCCTCCCCCCTAACCTATATCCCTCTTCTAAATCCTGCTTTTACTTCGGAGAATTTCAGATATCCAGATTGGTGTCATTTTAGAGTGTAGCATCTCCCGCCCTGGGATTTGAAATTCAGTAATAATACATCCCTATGCTGTCCCTTGACACACACATGTCACCATGCTGTGACGCCCCGTTCCCTTCCTGTCTTAGATACAGCGCCCCGTTCCCTTCCTGTCTTAGATACAGCGCCCCGTTCCCTTCCTGTCTTAGATACAGCGCCCTGTTATCTTCCTTTCATAGATACAGCGCCCCGTTCCCTTCCTGTCATAGATACAGCGCCCCGTTTTCCTTCCTGTCTTAGATACAGCGCCCCGTTCCCTTCCTGTCTTAGATACAGCGCCCAGTTCCCTTCCTGTCTTAGATACAGCGCCCCGTTTTCCTTCCTGTCATAGATACAGCGCCCCGTTCCCTTCCTGTCTTAGATACAGCACCCCGTTCCCTTCCTGTCTTAGATACAGCGCCCCGTTCCCTTCCTGTCATAGATACAGTGCCCAGTTCCCCTTCCTGTCTTAGATACAGCTCCCCGTTCCCTTCCTGTCTTAGATACAGCGCCCCGTTCCCTTCCTGTCTTAGATACAGCGCCCCGTTTCCCTTCCTGTCATAGATACAGCGCCCAGTTCCCTTCCTGTCTTAGATACAGCGCCCCGTTCCCTTCCTGTCTTAGATACAGCGCCCTGTTCCCTTCCTGTCTTAGATACAGCGCCCCGTTCCCTTCCTGTCTTAGATACAGCGCCCCGTTCCCTTCCTGTCTTAGATACAGCGCCCCGTTCCCTTCCTGTCTTAGATACAGCACCCCGTTCCCTTCCTGTCTTAGATACGGCACCCCGTTCCCTTCCTGTCATAGATACGGCGCCCCGTTCCCTTCCTGTCATAGATAAAGCGCCCCGTTCCCTTCCTGTCTTAGATACAGCGCCCCGTTCCCTTCCTGTCTTAGATACAGCTCCCAGTTCCCTTCCTGTCTTAGATACAGCGCCCCGTTCCCTTCCTGTCTTAGATACAGCGCCCCGTTCCCTTCCTGTCTTAGATACAGCACCCCGTTCCCTTCCTGTCATAGATACGGCGCCCCGTTCCCTTCCTGTCATAGATAAAGCGCCCCGTTCCCTTCCTGTCTTAGATACAGCGCCCCGTTCCCTTCCTGTCTTAGATACAGCACCCCGTTCCCTTCCTGTCTTAGATACAGCGCCCCGTTCCCTTCCTGTCTTAGATACAGCTCCCAGTTCCCTTCCTGTCTTAGATACAGCGCCCCGTTCCCTTCCTGTCTTAGATACAGCGCCCCGTTCCCTTCCTGTCTTAGATACAGCGCCCCGTTCCCTTCCTGTCTTAGATACAGCACCCCGTTTCCCTTCCTGTCATAGATACAGCGCCCCGTTCCCTTCCTGTCTTAGATACAGCGCCCCGTTCCCTTCCTGTCTTAGATACAGCGCCCTGTTATCTTCCTTTCATAGATACAGCGCCCCGTTCCCTTCCTGTCATAGATACAGCGCCCCGTTTTCCTTCCTGTCTTAGATACAGCGCCCCGTTCCCTTCCTGTCTTAGATACAGCGCCCAGTTCCCTTCCTGTCTTAGATACAGCGCCCCGTTTTCCTTCCTGTCATAGATACAGCGCCCCGTTCCCTTCCTGTCTTAGATACAGCGCCCCGTTCCCTTCCTGTCTTAGATACAGCGCCCCGTTCCCTTCCTGTCATAGATACAGTGCCCAGTTCCCCTTCCTGTCTTAGATACAGCTCCCCGTTCCCTTCCTGTCTTAGATACAGCGCCCCGTTCCCTTCCTGTCTTAGATACAGCGCCCCGTTTCCCTTCCTGTCATAGATACAGCGCCCAGTTCCCTTCCTGTCTTAGATACAGCGCCCCGTTCCCTTCCTGTCTTAGATACAGCACCCTGTTCCCTTCCTGTCTTAGATACAGCGCCCCGTTCCCTTCCTGTCTTAGATACAGCGCCCCGTTCCCTTCCTGTCTTAGATACAGCGCCCCGTTCCCTTCCTGTCTTAGATACAGCACCCCGTTCCCTTCCTGTCTTAGATACAGCACCCCGTTCCCTTCCTGTCATAGATACGGCGCCCCGTTCCCTTCCTGTCATAGATAAAGCGCCCCGTTCCCTTCCTGTCTTAGATACAGCGCCCCGTTCCCTTCCTGTCTTAGATACAGCTCCCAGTTCCCTTCCTGTCTTAGATACAGCGCCCCGTTCCCTTCCTGTCTTAGATACAGCGCCCCGTTCCCTTCCTGTCTTAGATACAGCACCCCGTTCCCTTCCTGTCATAGATACGGCGCCCCGTTCCCTTCCTGTCATAGATAAAGCGCCCCGTTCCCTTCCTGTCTTAGATACAGCGCCCCGTTCCCTTCCTGTCTTAGATACAGCACCCCGTTCCCTTCCTGTCTTAGATACAGCGCCCCGTTCCCTTCCTGTCTTAGATACAGCTCCCAGTTCCCTTCCTGTCTTAGATACAGCGCCCCGTTCCCTTCCTGTCTTAGATACAGCGCCCCGTTCCCTTCCTGTCTTAGATACAGCACCCCGTTCCCTTCCTGTCATAGATACGGCGCCCCGTTCCCTTCCTGTCATAGATAAAGCGCCCCGTTCCCTTCCTGTCTTAGATACAGCGCCCCGTTCCCTTCCTGTCTTAGATACAGCACCCCGTTCCCTTCCTGTCATAGATACGGCGCCCCGTTCCCTTCCTGTCATAGATAAAGCGCCCCGTTCCCTTCCTGTCTTAGATACAGCGCCCCGTTCCCTTCCTGTCTTAGATACTGCGCCCCGTTCCCTTCCTGTCTTAGATACAGCGCCCCGTTCCCTTCCTGTCTTAGATACAGCGCCCCGTTCCCTTCCTGTCTTAGATACAGCGCCCCGTTTCCCTTCCTGTCATCGATACAGCGCCCCGTTTCCCTTCCTGTCATAGATACAGCGCCCCGTTCCCTTCCTGTCATAGATACAGCGCCCCGTTCCCTTTCAACAGCTGACTCAACAGCTGGAATGGGTAACATCTGAGAGAGCAGACCTTTCCTGTCTCCCTGCGTCACAGCCACTGTCTGTTCTCCCAATGTCTTGTTGGGCTTCATTCAATTAGACGGTCTCCCTCTGGTATTCTCAGACCGTATCGGTGTGCTCCGACATGCTAAGCTACTGCTGTTCGTTTGTTCGTGTGTGTGTGTGTGTGTGTGTGTGTGTGTGTGTGTGTGTGTGTAAGGTGGGGCTGTTGTAGGAATACATGGTCCTTTATGGCTGTGCTGGTTGTTGCATCAGGCGTAATGGGAAAACATGGTCCTTTATGGCTGTGCTGGTTGTTGCATCAGGCGTAATGGGAAAACATGGCCCTTTATGGCTGTGCTGGTTGTTGCATCAGGCGTAATGGGAAAACATGGTCCTTTATGGCTGTGCTGGTTGTTGCATCAGGCGTAATGGGAAAACATGGTCCTTTATGGCTGTGCTGGTTGTTGCATCAGGCGTAATGGGAAAACATGGTCCTTTATGGCTGTGCTGGTTGTTGCATCAGGCGTAATGGGAAAACATGGTCCTTTATGGCTGTGCTGGTTGTTGCATCAGGCGTAATGGGAAAACATGGTCCTTTATGGCTGTGCTGGTTGTTGCATCAGGCGTAATGGGAAAACATGGTCCTTTATGGCTGTGCTGGTTGTTGTATCAGGCGTAATGGGAAAACATGGTCCTTTATGGCTGTGCTGGTTGTTGCATCAGGCGTAATGGGAAAACATGGTCCTTTATGGCTGTGCTGGTTGTTGCATCAGGCGTAATGGGAAAACATGGTCCTTTATGGCTGTGCTGGTTGTTGCATCAGGCGTAATGGGAAAACATGGTCCTTTATGGCTGTGCTGGTTGTTGCATCAGGCGTAATGGGAAAACATGGTCCTTTATGGCTGTGCTGGTTGTTGCATCAGGCGTAATGGGAAAACATGGTCCTTTATGGCTGTGCTGGTTGTTGCATCAGGCGTAATGGGAAAACATGGTCCTTTATGGCTGTGCTGGTTGTTGCATCAGGCGTAATGGGAAAACATGGTCCTTTATGGCTGTGCTGGTTGTTGCATCAGGCGTAATGGGAAAACATGGTCCTTTATGGCTGTGCTGGTTGTTGCATCAGGCGTAATGGGAATACATGGCCCTTTATGGCTGTGCTGGGGGTTTTCTGTCGCTTTTTCAGCAAATGCAGGGGTGGGAGAGTTTTACCCTGCTTAAGGCTCTGTTACCGCCCAGAAGTTAATTTAGCCTTTCACTCAACCCTGTCTTGTCTTACAAAGTTATTCTTTAATCACTGTCACATCACTCAGCTGTAGCAGTTTCATTAGGAATGTTTCATTAAGGAAGTACTTCAACAGGAAGGAAAAGTGTTACCAATTAAGAAGCCCAGTAGGACTCCAGCACTGTTACAGTCTTAATCTGTCACTGGGAAACTATAGATGATCCTTGAGGAGAGAGAGACTTCCCTGTTTTCCTTCATTCTCTTTCTGAATCACTGCTCAAACAATGTGAGGGCCTCCCCTGAGCCTTAGCTGAGAACAGTCGTAACAGCAGGCACAGATGACTGAGAAACTAAAAGCCTTTTGACCAGGGCCCATGCTGACAAAGACTCACCGAAATAAACAGAAAACAAATCAGAGCAGCCAGACTGACAGTTGGGAGTCAGAAACCCCCAGTTACCGTTGCCACGGAAACCCCTGGCAAACAACAACCCCACCCCTCCCCCCGCCATGGCCCACAGCAGGCTCCATCAGCCAGTCAGCTGCTCCCATGAACCCCGTGGGATCAGGTGAGGGGAGGATTACCCCCGAGTTGGCCCTAGTGATGCCAGGCATTCTGTTACCCCCCCCCCACCCCCCCTCCTCACCCTCCCCCTCCTCGCCTTCTCATATCAACACCTCCAGTCTCTCCTGACTCCTGTCACCCTGTAACCCCAAGCCCCCCCCCCCCCCCCCACACCCACCCAAACCTCCCCCTCGTGTCAGTAACCCAGTAACAAAGGGTAATAGAGCAATGGGTAACAGCCTTTATTTGGAGCGATACAGAAAGGAAGGGACTTGATGGACACACAGGAGCTTGCTTGTTGGACCTCTCCTTCTTGAGAGTGTTGATTGTGTCGATGTGATTCACACATGGTGTTAATTATATCGGGGGAAATGGAAGGGCGAGAGAGAGAGTGTGTGTGAGTGACCTGTAGTAAACTGTGCAGAAACAAAATAATACTGTGCAGTAGATGAGCAATGTTCCGTACAGAACCAGTGTGTTGGGTTTAATTCATCAAATGTAGGGAATTGAACCGGTCTCGTGGAGAGAGAGGAAGGGTACTGACTGTACAGCACCAGACTGTGTTCAATACACCACCACAGATCCTTAATGTTCAATACACCACCACAGATCATTAATGTTCAATACACCACCACAGATCATTCATGTTCAATACACCACCACAGATCATTAATGTTCAATACACCACCACAGATCATTAATGTTCAATACACCACCACAGATCCTTAATGTTCAATACACCACCACAGATCATTAATGTTCAATACACCACCACAGATCATTGCCAGCATGCCAGCAGCATACCACCCTGCATACCACTGCTGGCTTGCTTCTGAAGCTAAGCAGGGTTGGTCCTGGTCAGTCCCTGGATGGGAGACCAGGTGCTGCTGGAAGTGGTGTTGGAGGGCCAGTAGGAGGCACTCTTTCCTCTGGTCTAAACAAAGATCCCAATGCCCCAGGGCAGTGATTGGGGACACTGCTCTGTGTAGGGTGCCGTCTTTCGGATGGGACGTTAAACGGGTGTCCTGACTCTCTGAGGTCATTAAAGATCCCATGGCACTTATCGTAAGAGTAGGGGTGTTAACCCCGGTGTCCTAGCTAAATTCCCAATCTGGCCCTCAACCATCACGGTCACCTAATAATCCCCAGTTTACAATTGGCTCATTCATCCCCCTCCTCTCCCCTGTAACTATTCCCCAGGTCGTTGCTGCAAATGAGAACGTGTTCTCAGTCAACTTACCTGGTAAAATAATGGTAAAATAAAAATAAATAAATAAAATTAATGTTCAACACACCACCACAGATCATTAATGTTCAACACACCACCACAGATCATTAATGTCCAATACTCCACCACAGATCATTAATGTTCAATACACCACCACAGATCATTAATGTTCAATACACCACCACAGATCATTAATGTTCAATACACCACCACAGATCATTAATGTCCAATACACCACCACAGATCATTAATGTCCAATACACCACCACAGATCATTAATGTCCAATACTCCACCACAGATCATTAATGTCCAATACTCCACCACAGATCATTAATGTTCAATACACCACCACAGATCATTAATGTTCAATACACCACCACAGATCATTAATGTTCAATACACCACCACAGATCATTAATGTCCAATACACCACCACAGATCATTAATGTCCAATACACCACCACAGATCATTAATGTCCAATACTCCACCACAGATCATTAATGTTCAATACACCACCACATATCATTAATGTTCAATACACCACCACAGATCATTAATGTTCAGTACTCCACCACAGATCATTAATGTTCAATACTCCACCACAGATCATTAATGTTCAATACACCACCACAGATCATTAATGTTCAATACTCCACCACAGATCATTAATGTTCAATACACCACAACAGATCATTAATGTTCAATACTCCACCACATATCATTAATGTTCAATACACCACCACAGATCATTAATGTTCAATACTCCACCACAGATCATTAATGTTCAATACACCACCACAGATCATTAATGTTTAATACACCACCACAGATCAAATAATGTTCAATACACCACCACATATCATTAATGTTCAATACTCCACCACAGATCATTAATGTTCAATACACCACCACATATCATTAATGTTCAATACTCCACCACAGATCATTAATGTTCAATACACCACCACAGATAATTAATTTCAATACTCCACCACAGATCATTAATGTTCAATACTTCACCACAGATCATTAATGTTCAATACTCCATCACATTTCATTAATGTTCAATACACCACCACAGATCGTTAATGTTCAATACTCCACCACAGATCATTCATGTTCAATACTCCACCACAGCTCATTAATGTTCAATACACCGCCACAGATCATTAATGTCCAATACTCCACCACAGATCATTAATGTTCAATACACCACCACAGATCATTAATGTTCAATACACCACCACAGATCATTAATGTTCAATACACCACCACATATCATTAATGTTCAATACTCCACCACAGATCATTAATGTTCAATACACCACCACAGATAATTAATTTCAATACTCCACCACAGATCATTAATGTTCAATACTCCACCACAGATCATTAATGTTCAATACTCCATCACATTTCATTAATGTTCAATACACCACCACAGATCGTTAATGTTCAATACTCCACCACAGATCATTCATGTTCAATACTCCACCACAGCTCATTAATGTTCAATACACCGCCACAGATCATTCATGTCCAATACTCCACCACAGATCATTAATGTTCAATACACCACCACATATCATTAATGTTCAATACACCACCACAGATCATTAATGTTCAATACACCACCACAGATCATTAATGTTCAGTACACCACCACAGATCATTAATGTCCAATACACCACCACAGATCATTAATGTCCAATACACCACCACAGATCATTAATGTCCAATACACCACCACAGATCATTAATGTCCAATACACCACCACAGATCATTAATGTTCAATACACCACCACAGATCATTAATGTTCAGTACTCCACCACAGATCATTAATGTTCAATACTCCACCACAGATCATTAATGTTCAATACACCACCACAGATCATTAATGTTCAATACTCCACCACAGATCATTAATGTTCAATACACCACCACAGATCAATAATATTCAATACACCACCACAGATCATTAATGTTCAATACACAACCACAGATCATTAATGTTCAATACTCCACCACAGATCATTAATGTTCAATACACCACCACAGATCATTAATGTTCAATACACCACCACAGATCATTAATGTTCAATACTCCACCACATATCATTAATGTTCAATACACCACCACAGATCATTAATGTTCAATACACCACCACAGATCATTAATGTCCAATACACCACCACCGATCATTAATGTCCAATACACCACCACAGATCATTAATGTTCAATACTCCACCACAGATCATTAATGTTCAACACACCACCACAGATCATTAATGTTCAATACTCCACCACAGATCATTAATGTTCAACACATCACCACAGATCATTAATGTTCAACACACCACCACAGATCATTAATGTTCAATACACCACCACAGATCATTAATGTTCAATACACCACCACAGATCATGAATGTTCAATACACCACCACAGATCATTAATGTTCAATACACCACCACAGATCATTAATGTTCAATACACCACCACAGATCAATAATATTCAATACACCACCACAGATCATTAATGTTCAATACACCACCACAGATCATTAATGTTCAATACACCACCACAGATCATTAATGTTCAATACACCACCACAGATCATTAATGTCCAATACACCACCACAGATCATTAATGTCCAATACACCACCACAGATCATTAATGTTCAATACTCCACCACAGATCATTAATGTTCAACACACCACCACAGATCATTAATGTTCAATACTCCACCACAGATCATTAATGTTCAACACATCACCACAGATCATTAATGTTCAACACACCACCACAGATCATTAATGTTCAATACACCACCACAGATCATTAATGTTCAATACTCCACCACATATCATTAATGTTCAATACACCACCACAGATCATTAATGTTCAATACACCACCACAGATCATTAATGTCCAATACACCACCACCGATCATTAATGTCCAATACACCACCACAGATCATTAATGTTCAATACTCCACCACAGATCATTAATGTTCAACACACCACCACAGATCATTAATGTTCAATACTCCACCACAGATCATTAATGTTCAACACATCACCACAGATCATTAATGTTCAATACACCACCACAGATCATTAATGTTCAATACACCACCACAGATCATTAATGTTCAATACACCACCACAGATCATGAATGTTCAATACACCACCACAGATCATTCATGTTCAATACACCACCACAGATCATTAATGTTCAATACACCACCACAGATCAATAATATTCAATACACCACCACAGATCATTAATGTTCAATACACCACCACAGATCATTAATGTTCAATACACCACCACAGATCATTAATGTTCAATACACCACCACAGATCATTAATGTCCAATACACCACCACAGATCATTAATGTCCAATACACCACCACAGATCATTAATGTTCAATACTCCACCACAGATCATTAATGTTCAACACACCACCACATATCATTAATGTTCAATACTCCACCACAGATCATTAATGTTCAACACATCACCACAGATCATTAATGTTCAACACACCACCACAGATCATTAATGTTCAATACACCACCACAGATCATTAATGTTCAATACACCACCACAGATCATTAATGTTCAATACACCACCACAGATCATTAATGTTCAACACACCACCACAGATCATTAATGTTCAATACTTCACCACAGCACAGGGTGTTCCATTCATAACGAGTGTGTACCTTTCCACTGCCTATTAGTCTCACACTCCAACCCATCTTGTAGAGAAGTCAGGTGGCCCTGCAGCTGGAGCCATGGCCATTAGAGATAAGGGTACCATTTGGGACAGAAACGGAGTCGTTAGCCGTAGCACGAAGAACACACATTTAGAATATAACAAGAAGCCAGCAGTGGTGGTGATATGCATTTGTTTGATGCTGTTTATAGCCTGACCACATCAAGGAAACTTTAGAAGGCAATCTATATTCACTGGGCTTGGCGTTGTGTTGGCAACCAGAGAATCATCAGTCATTGAAATCAATAGCATCAGATGTCCATGAGTTGCTCCTCTCTCTCTCTCTCTCTCTCTCTCTCTCTCTCTCTCTCTCTCTCTCTCTCTCTCTCTCTCTCTCTCTCTCTCTCTCTCTCTCTCTCTCTCTCTCTCTCTCTCTCTCTCTCTCTCTCTCTCTCTCTCTCTCTCTCTCTCTCTCTCTCTCTCTCTCTCTCTCTCTCTCTCTCTCTCTCTCTCTCTCTGTCTCTCTCTCTCTCTCTCTCTCTCTCTCTCTCTCTCTCTCTCTCTCTCTCTCTCTCTCTCTCTCTCTCTCTCTCTCTCTCTCTCTCTCTCTCTCTCTCTCTCTCCTCTCTCTCTCTCTCTCTCTCTCTCTCTCTCTCTCTCTCTCTCTCTCTCTCTCTCTCTCTCTCTCTCTCTCTCTCTCTCTCTCTCTCTCTCTCTCTCTCTCTCTCTCTCTCTCTCTCTCTCTCTCTCTCTCTCTCTCTCTCTCTCTCTCTCTCTCTCTCTCTCTCTCTCTCTCTCTCTCTCTCTCTCTCTCAATCAAATGCATTTTATAACGCCCTTTTTACATAAGCAGATGTCACAAAGAGCTTATACAGAAACCTAGCCTAAAACTCTAAACAGCAAGCAATGCTTAGCACGTCTGCATGTCCATCCACAACAGACTAGATGTCATCTCAAAAAGTCCCCCAAAAGGTCCACTCGCTCCCAAAAGGCCCACTCGCCCCCAAAAGGCCCACTCGCCCCCAAAAGGCCCACTCGCCCATAGGCCCACTCGCCCCCAGAAGGCCCACTCGCCCATAGGCCCACTCGCCCCCAGAAGGCCCACTCGCCCCCTAAAGGCCCACTCGCCCCCAAAAGGCCCACTCGCCCATAGGCCCACTCGCCCCCATAAGGCCCACTCGCCCCCTAAAGGCCCACTCGCCCCCAAAAGGCCCACTCGCCCCCAAAAGGCCCACTCGCCCCCAAAAGGCCCACTCGCCCCCATAAGGCCCACTCGCCTTCAAAAGGCCCACTCGCCCCCAAAAGGCCCACTCGCCCCCAAAAGGCCCACTCGCCCCCAAAAGGCCCACTCTCCCCCAAAAGGCCCACTCGCCCATAGGCCCACTCGCCCCCAGAAGGCCCACTCGCCCCCTAAAGGCCCACTCGCCCCCAAAAGGCCCACTCGCCCATAGGCCCACTCGCCCCCATAAGGCCCACTCGCCCCCTAAAGGCCCACTCGCCCCCAAAAGGCCCACTCGCCCCCAAAAGGCCCACTCGCCCCCATAAGGCCCACTCGCCTTCAAAAGGCCCACTCGCTCCCAAAAGGCCCACTCGCCCCCAAAAGGCCCACTCGCCCCCAAAAGGCCCACTCGCCCCCAAAAGGCCCACTCGCCCCCAAAAGGCCCACTCGCCCCCAAAAGGCCCACTCGCTCCCAAAAGGCCCACTCGCCCCCAAAAGGCCCACTCGCCCCCAAAAGACCCACTCGCCCCCAAAAGGCCCACTCGCCCCCTAAAGGCCCACTCGCTCCCAAAAGGCCCACTCGCCCCCAAAAGGCCCACTCGCCCCCAAAAGGCCCACTCGCCCCCAAAAGGCCCACTCGCCCCCAAAATGCCCACTCGCCCCCAAAAGGCCCACTCGCCCCCAAAAGGCCCACTCGCTCCCAAAAGGCCCACTCGCCCCCAAAAGGCCCACTCGCCCCCAAAAGGCCCACTCGCCCCCAAAAGGCCCACTAGCCCATATAGGCAATCTGCTCTCCTCGGGTCCATATTACACAATATTAGCCTCCCTCGTTCTCTTCCTAGCATCAGCCTCTGGCTTTGTCCCATATGGCATCATATTCTCTAGTGCACTACTTTGTTCCATATTCTCTAGTGCACTACTTTGTTCCATATTCTCTAGTGCACTACTTTGTTCCATATTCTCTAGTGCACTACTTTCTCCCATATTCTCTAGTGCACTACTTTGTCCCATATGGCATCATATTCTCTAGTGCACTACTTTGTCCCATATGGCATCATATTCTCTAGTGCACTACTTTGTCCCATATTCTCTAGTGCATTACTTTGTCCCATATTCTCTAGTGCACTACTTTGGAACAGGGAACTCTATATGCCATTTGGGACATAGTTTCTGTCTATCAAGTTACTGTGTGGCCAAACCAGTCTTTTCAACAATAGAGACATGATTGGATTTAGTATTTATATCAAATTTTCTGATTGTAAAGTGGTGAAGTGTATTTGTAATCATACTGAGAATGTCTTGGTATTGTCTGACACATTGTAGTGGAACAGAGGAGATATCTGGCCATTCATTATTGTAGTGGAACAGAGGAGATATCTGGCCATTCATTATTGTAGTGGAACAGAGGAGATATCTGGCAGGTCATTATTGTAGTGGGACAGAGGAGATACCTGGCAGGTCATTCATTATTGTAGTGGAACAGAGGAGATATCTGGCAGGTCATTATTGTAGTGGAACAGAGGAGATATCTGGCAGGTCATTATTGTAGTGGAACAGAGGAGATATCTGGTCATTCATTATTGTAGTGGAACAGAGGAGATATCTGGCAGGTCATTATTGTAGTGGAACAGAGGAGATACCTGGCAGGTCATTCATTATTGTAGTGGAACAGAGGAGATATCTGGCAGGTCATTATTGTAGTGGAACAGAGGAGATATCTGGCAGGCCATTCATTATTGTAGTGGAACAGAGGAGATATCTGGCAGGTCATTATTGTAGTGGAACAGATGAGATATCTGGCCATTCATTATTGTAGTGGAACAGAGGAGATATCTGGCCATTCATTATTGTAGTGGAACAGATGAGATATCTGGCCATTCATTATTGTAGTGGAACAGAGGAGATATCTGGCCATTCATTATTGTAGTGGAACAGATGAGATATCTGGCCATTCATTTTTGTTCCCTTTGAACTACGGGAGGCTGACTGGATCTTCAAGACTCTCGGGTTGTTGTTGTTTTGATCCGTCCTGGCGGAACATAACAAAGCTGGAAAGAGAGAAAACATGCTCATTCTACCCAAGACTACCCAAGACTACCCAGCTACCCAAGACTACACAGCTACCCAAGACTACCCAGCTACCCAAGACTACCAAGCTACCCAAGACTACCCATCTACCCAAGACTACACAAGCTACCTAAGACATCCAAAGATACCCAAGACTACCCAGCTACCCAAGACAACCAAGCTACCCAAGACTACCAAGCTACCCAAGACTAACCAGCTACCCAAGACTACCAAGCTACCCAAGACGCCCAAGCTACCTAAGACATCCAAAGATACCCAAGACTACCCAGCTACCCAAGACTACCGAGCTACCGAAGACTACCAAGCTACCCAAGACTAACCAGCTACCCAAGACTACCAAGCTACCTAAGACATCCAAAGATACCCAAGGCTACCCAGCTACCCAAGACTACCAAGCTACCCAAGACGACCAAGCTACCTAAGACATCCAAAGATACCCAAGACTACCAAGCTACCCAAGACTACCAAGCTACCCAAGATGACCAAGCTACCTAAGACATCCAAAGATACCCAAGACTACCCAGCTAACCAAGAATACCAAGCTACCCAAGACTACCAAGCTACCCAAAACTAACCAGCTACCCAAGACTACCAAGCTACCTAAGACATCCAAAGATACCCAAGACTACCCAGCTACCCAAGACTACCAAGCTACCCAAGACTACCAAGCTACCCAAGACTAACCAGCTACCCAAGACTACCAAGCTACCCAAGACTAACCAGCTACCCAAGACTACCAAGCTACCCAAGACTACCAAGCTACCCAAGACTACCGAGCTACCCAAGACTAGCCATGACCGTAGATGCTCAAGACTACCCAAGACTACCCAGCTACCCAAGACTACCAAACTACCTAAGACTAACAAGCTACCCAAGACTACCGAGCTACCCAAGACTAGCGATGACCGTAGCTGCTCAAGACTACCCAAGACTACCGAGCTACCCAAGACTACCAAGCTACCCAAGACTACCGAGCTACCCAAGACTACCAAGCTACCCAAGACTACCGAGCTACCCAAGACTACCAAGCTACCCAAGACTACCAAGCTACCCAAGACTACCCAAGACTACCCAAGATGACTGTAGCTGCTCAAGACTACCTAAGCTACCCAAGACTACATAAGACTACCCAAGTTACCCAGGACTACACAATCTGCCAAAGACTACCCAAGACTACCCAAGCTACCCTAGACTACCCAAGACTAGCCAAGACTACACAAGCTACCTAAGACATCCAAAGATACCCAAGACTACCCAGCTACCCAAGACTACCAAGCTACCCAAGACTACTCAGCTACCCAAGACTACACAAGCTACCTAAGACATCCAAAGATACCCAAGACTACCCAGCTACCCAAGACTACCAAGCTACCCAAGACTACCAAGCTACCCAAGACTAACCAGCTACCCAAGACTACCAAGCTACCCAAGACGACCAAGCTACCCAAGACTAACCAGCTACCCAAGACTACCAAGCTACCCAAGACTACCAAGTTACCCAAGACTACCGAGCTACCCAAGACTAGCCATGACCGTAGCTGCTCAAGACTACCCAAGACTACCAAGCTACCCAAGACTACCGAGCTACCCAAGACTACCAAGCTACCCAAGACTACCAAGCTACCCAAGACTACCAAGCTACCCAAGACTACCGAGCTACCCAAGACTACCAAGCTACCCAAGACTACCGAGCTACCCAAGACTACCAAGCTACCCAAGACTACCAAGCTCCTTCTCGTCTCTCTCTCTCTGTGTATCTCTCTCTCTCCTTCTCGTCCCTCTCTCTCTCTCTGTCTCCTTCTCGTCTCTCTCTCTCTGTATCTCTCTCACTCCCTGTATCTCTCTCTCTCCTTCTCGTCCCTCTCTCTCCTTCTCGTCCCTCTCTCTCTCTCTCTCTCTCTCTCCTTCTCCTCTCTCTCTCCCTCTCTCTCTCTCTCTCTCTCTCTCTCTCTCTCTCTCTCTCTCTCTCTCTCTCTCTCTCTCTCTCCTTCTCATCCCTCTCTCTCTGTCTCTCTCTCTCTCTCTCTCTCTCTCTCGCTCTCTCTCTCTCTCTCTCCTTCTCGTCCCTCTCTTCCACCCTTGCTGGCAGCTGCATTGTAAACGCTGGTATGTCTGCTGGAGGCTGAGCTGCCAACACACTCCAACAGATCCAACACAGGCACTCGACAGAGAGAGGGAGGGAGGGGAGAGAGGGAGGGAGAAAAAGCGTGATCGTTAGAGGGATTGAGAGATGGATAGAAATAAGGGGGAGAGACTGTAATAGATATAGAGAGAGATGGATGGATGGAGAGGGAGGGATGGATGGAGAGGGAGGGATGGATGGAGAGGGAGGGATGGAGAGAGAGGGGGAGAGAGGGATGGATGGAGAGAGAGGGATGGATGGAGAGGGAGGGATGGAGAGAGAGGGGGAGAGAGGGATGGATGGAGAGAGAGGGATGGATGGAGAGGGATGGAGAGAGAGGGGGAGAAAGGGAGGGAGATAGAGATGGAGAGAGGGAGGGAGAGGAATGGTGAGAGGGGGGAGAGGGATGAGAGCAGGGGAAAGGGGTGCAGAGAGGGGGGAGAGGGATAGAGAGATCAGGGGAGAGGGATGGAGAAAGGAATGAGAAGGAGGGAGGGAGAGATGGAGAGAGGGCGGGGGAGAGAGAGAGGGAGAGAGGGATAGAGAGAGATGGAGAGAGGGATGGTATATTTGGTATTTGGTATTTTATTAGGATCCTCATTAGTTGTTGCAAAAGCAGCAGCTACTCTTCCTGGGGTTCCACACAAAACATGAAACACAATACAGAATAACATAATACAGAACATCAATAGACAATAACAGAACTACATGCATATTAAGGCACATGTCGACTACATATCAATGCATCCACACAAACTATCCTGGTCAAATAGGGGAGAGGCGTTGTGCTGCGAGGTGTTGCTTTATCTGTTTTTTGAAACCAGGTTTGCTGTTTATTTGAGCAATATGAGATGGAAGGAAGTTCCATGCAATAAGGGCTCTATATAATACTGTACGCTTTCTTGAATTTGTTCTGGATTTGGGGAATGTGAAAAGACCCCTGGTGGCATGTCTGGTGGGATAAGTGTGTGTGACAGAGCTGTGTGTAAGTTGACTATGCAAACAATTTGGGATTTCCAACACATGAATGTTTCTTATAAAAAGAAGAAGTGATGCAGTCAGTCTCTCCTCAACTCTTAGCCAAGAGAGACTGGCATGCATGGTATTTATATCAGCCCTCTGATTACAATGACGTGCAAAAGAGAGGGGGGAGAGGGATGGTGAGAGGGGGGGATGGATATAGAGATCGGGGTAGAAGGATGGAGAGAGGGATGGAGAGACGAGTGGAAAGAGGGGGGGAAGGGGATGGAGAAAGATGGGAGAGTGATGGAAAGAGGATTGGAGAGAATGGGGAAAGAGATGGAGAGGGGGAATTGGGATGAAGAGAGGGATGGAGAGAGGGGGGAAAGGGATGGAGAGAGGGGGGAGAGGGATGGAGAGAGAGATGGGGAAAAGGAGCAGAAAAAGGAGAGAATACGGAGGAGAATAAAGAGGGAGGGAAGGAGGGAGGGAAGGGAGGAGGAAGGACACCAACACCTGATAGCAATTGCAGTCAGAACTGATCCTGATCAGGCCTGTTGTGGTCCAGACCAGGTTTCCGCTGTGACATCACTGCAGAGAGCATTAGTGCTGTGAGGACTATAAAACACACTACTCTATAGCCCAAGACACTAAGAGGGGAGGGAGGGAGGGAGGGAGGGAGGGAGGGAGGGAGGGAGGGAGGGAGGGAGGGAGGGAGGGAGAGAGGGTGAGTGAGTGAGTGAGTGAGTGAGTGAGTGAGACAGAGAGACAGAGAGACAGAGAGACAGAGAGATAAAGAAACCATTTGGCTCTAGTTTTTAATCCCCATCAACCAGATTGGTCTCTGTTCTCTCCATCTATATAACACTAGTTGACGAGGGACGGTTGTGGGTGCAGTATTCAATAGGAATAACTGTCAACCTGGAATGTTGAGGTAGTTTGAGATAATCATTGTATGTCTGGAGTCTGTGTACAGCGTGATTGCCATTGGGAACTATGACAACAACATGACATTAAGACAGTGACAAACGCAGCCAGCAGGATCTAATGGAACGTTTTCTACTCGGTGAGGAAGACCAAACTCATCCCACTGTTACCCGCTACATCACCCCCCCCCCCTCTCTATGTTAATAAACACCTGTAGACCCAGAGGAAGAGAGAAGCAATTCACTAATCTAGCAAATCTATTAATCACACCTGGCACGGGTTGTATATCCAGGGTGGTGTCTGTAGGGTGGTGGTAGGGTGGGGGTTGTGTAGATGGTCGTTTTGGAGCCATAGGGCCCTGGTCAAAAGGAGTGCACGGTATAAGGAATAGGGAACACTTTGGTACTCAGCTTCAGTCTATTGTATTTTTTGGGGTATTTTGGTATTTCATTAGGATCCCCATTCGCTTGTTGCAAAAGCAGCAGCTACTCTTCCTGGGGTTCCACACGAAACATGAAACATAATACAGAATTACATAATACAGAACATCATTAGACAAGAACAGCTCAAGGACGGGACCTACATAAATAATTTTTTTAAAAGGCACAGGTAGCCTCCATATCAATGCATAGACATAAACTATCCTGTCCAATAGGGGGGAGGCGTTGTGCCACCAGGTGTTGCTTTATATTTATCAATGAACTGCATGACAGCAGCCTCTGCTGTCTGATGACCACCCGTATAGAGGACCTGTCTGATGACCACCCATATAGAGGACCTGTCTGATGACCACCCATATAGAGGACCTGTCTGATGACCACCCATATTGAGGACCTGTCTGATGACCACCCATATAGAGGACCTGTCTGATGACCACCCATATAGAGGACCTGTCTGATGCCCACCCGTATAGAGGACCGGTCTGATGACCACCCATATAGAGGACCTGTCTGATGACCACCCATATAGAGGACCTGTCTGATGACCACCCATATAGAGGACCTGTCTGATGACCACCCATATAGAGGACCTGTCTGATGACCACCCGTATAGAGGACCTGTCTGATGACCACCCATATAGAGGACCTGTCTGATGACCACCCATATAGAGGACCTGTCTGATGACCACCCGTATAGAGGACCTGTCTGATGACCACCCGTATAGAGGACCTGTCTGATGAACACCCGTATAGAGGACCTGTCTGATGACCACCCATATAGAGGACCTGTCTGATGACCACCCGTATAGATGACCTGTCTGATGACCACCCATATAGAGGACCTGTCTGACCACCCATATAGAGGACCTGTCTGATGACCACCCATATAGAGGACCTGTCTGATGACCACCCATATAGAGGACATGTCTGATGACCACCCGTATAGAGGACCTGTCTGATGACCACCCGTATAGAGGACCTGTCTGATGACCACCCATATATAAGACCTGTCTGATGACCACCCATATAGAGGACCTGTCTGATGACCACCCATATAGAGGACCTGTCTGATGACCACCCGTATAGAGGACCTGTCTGATGACCACCCATATAGAGGACCTGTCTGATGACCACCCATATAGAGGACCTGTCTGATGACCACCCATATAGAGGACCTGTCTGATGACCACCCATATAGAGGACCTGTCTGATGACCACCCGTATATAATACCTGTCTGATGACCACCCATATAGAGGACCTGTCTGATGACCACCCATATAGAGGACCTGTCTGACCACCCATATAGAGGACCTGTCTGATGACCACCCATATAGAGGACCTGTCTGATGACCACCCATATAGAGGACCTGTCTGACCACCCATATAGAGGACCTGTCTGATGACCACTCATATAGAGGACCTGTCTGTGACCACCCATATAGAGGACCTGTCTGAGACCACCCGTATAGAGGACCTGTCTGAGACCACCCGTATAGAACAAAGGCATCAGAGGGCCGTCAGTATCTAGTGTCTCAGACTTATTTTATTTTATTTATTTGTTGTAGCTGGGGATTTTAACAAGGCTAATTTGAAAACAAGAATCCCTAAATTGTATCAGTATATCCAATGCCCGACCAGGGCTGGCAAAATTCTGGATCATTGCTACTCTAACTTCCGCGACGCATACAAGGCCCTCCCTCGCCCTCCTTTCTGCCAATCTGACCACGACTCCATTTTGTTGCTCCCAGCCTATAAACAGAAACTAAAACAGGAAACGCCCGTGCTCATGTCTGTTCAACGCTGTTCAATAACATTGATGAATACGCTGATTCGGTGAGCGAGTTTTTTAGCAAGTGCATCGGCGATGTCGTACCCACGGTGACTATTAAAACCTTCCCCAACCAGAAACCATGGATTGACGGCAGCATTCGCGCAAAACTGAAAGCGCGAACCACTGCTTTTAATCATGTCAAGGCGACTGGAAACACGACCGAATACAAACAGTGCAGCCATTCCCTCCGCAAGGCAATCAAACAAGCTAAGCATCAGTATAGAGACAAAGTGGAGTCACAATTCAACGGCTCAGACACAAGAGGTATGTGGCAGGGTCTACAGTCAATCACGGATTACAAAAAGAAAACCAGCCCCGTCGCGGACCACGATGTCTTGCTCCCAGACAAATTAAACAACTTCTTTGCTCGCTTTGAGGACAATACAGTGCCACTGACACGGCCCGCTACCAAAACCTGCGGACTCTCCTTCACTGCAGCCGACGTGAGTAAAACATTTAAACGTGTTAACCCTCGCAAGGCTCCCGGCCCAGATGGCATCCCTAGCCACGTCCTTAGAGCATGCGCAGACCAGCTGGCTGGTATTCAATCAATACTTATCCCAGTCTGCTGTTCCCACATGCTTCAAGAGGGCCACCATTGTTCCTGTTCCCAAGAAAGCTAAAGTAACTGAGCTAAACGGCTTACGCCCCGTAGCACTCACTTCCGTCATCATGAAGTGCTTTGAGAGACTAGTCAAGGATCATATCACCTCCACCCTACCTGACACCCTAGACCCACTACAATTTGCTTACCGTCCCAATAGGTCCACAGACAGCACAATCGCAATCACACTGCACACTGCCCTAACCCATCTGGACAAGAGGAATACCTATGTGAGAATGCTGTTCATCGACTACAGCTCAGCATTTAACACCATAGTACCCTCCAAACTCGTCATTAAGCTCGAGACCCTGGGTCTCGACCCCGCCCTGTGCAACTGGGTCCTAACGGGCTGCCCCCAGGTGGTGAGGGTAGGAAACAAAATCTCCACCCCGCTGATCCTCAACACTGGGGCCCCACAAGGGTGCGTTCTCAGCCCTCTCCTGTACTCCCTGTTCACCCACGACTACGTGGCCACGCACGCCTCCAACTCAATCATCAAGTCAATCATCAAGTTTGCAGACGACACTACAGTGGTACGGCCTACAGGGAGGAGGAGAGGGCTCTCGGAGTGTGGTGTCAGGAAAATAACTTCACACTCAATGTCAAAAAAACAAAGGAGATGATCGTGGACTTCAGGAAACAGCAGAGGGAGCACCCCCCTATCCACATCAAAGGGACAGTAGTGGAGAATGTGGAAAGTTTTAAGTTCCTCGGCGTACACATCACGGACAAACTGAATTGGTCCACCCACACAGACAGCGTTGTGAAGAAGGCGCAGCAGCGCCTCTTCAACCTCAGGAGGCTGAAGAAATTTGGCTTGTCACCAAAAACACTCACAAACTTTTACAGATGCACAATCGAGAGCATCCTGTCGGGCTGTATCACCGCCTGGTACGGCAACTGCTCCGCCCACAACCGTAAGGCTCTCCAGAGGGTAGTGAGGTCTGCACAACGCATCACTGGGGGCAAAACTACCTGCCCTCCAGGACACCTACACCACCCGATGTCACAGGAAGGCCATAAAGATCATCAAGGACAACAACCACCCGAGCCACTGCCTGTTCACCCCGCTATCATCCAGAAGGCGAGGTCAGTACAGGTGCATCAAAGCAGGGACCGAGAGACTGAAAAACAGCTTCTATCTCAAGGCCATCAGACTGTTAAACAGCCATCACTAACATTGAGTGGCTGCTGCCAACATACTGACTCATCTCTAGCCACTTTAAAAATAAAAAATTGGATGTAATAAATGTATCGCTAGTCACTTTAAACAATGCCATTTCATATAATGTTTACATACCCTACATTACTCATCTCATGTGTATATACTGTACTCTTTACCATCTACTGCATCTTGCCTATGCCGTTCGGCCATCGCTCATCCATATATTTATATGTACATATTCTTATTCATTCCTTTACACTTGTGTGTATAAGGTAGTTGTTGTGGAATTGTTAGATTACTTGTTAGATATTACTGCCTCGGTCGGAAACTAGAAGCACAAGCATTTCGCTACACTGACATTAACATCTGCTAACCATGTGTATGTTGACTAATACATTTGATTTGATTCATTGTGATCTAAAAAGACAAAACTGATCCTAGATCAACAATCATAAGCTGAGATGTTTGATACACTATATATACACTACAAAAGTAAGTGGACACCCCTTTCAAATTAGTGGATTCAGCTATTTCAGCCACACCCGTTGCTGACAGGTGTATAAAATCAAGCACACAGCCATGCAATCTCCACAGACAAACATTGTCAGTAGCTCTCCTTACTGAAGAGCTCAGTGACTTTCAACGTGGCACCGACATAGGATGCCACCTTTCCAACAAGTCAGTTCATCAAATTAAGGCCCCCGCTAGAGCTGCCCCCGGTCAACTGTAAGTGCTGTTATTGTCAAGTGGAAACGTCTAGGAGCAACAACAGCTCAGCCGCCAAGTGGTAGGCCACACAAGCTCACAGAACGGGACCGCCGAGTGCTGGAGCGCATAGCGTGTAAACATCGTCTGTCCTCAGTTTCAACCCTCACTACAGCGTTCCAAACTTCCTCTGGAATCAACGTCAGCACAATAACTGTTCTTCTGGAGCTTCATGAAATGGGTTTCCATGGCCGAGCAGCCGCTCACAAGCCTAAGATCACCATGTGCGACGCCAAGCGTCCAACTTTGTGGCAACAGTTTCCTGTTTCAGCATGACAATACCCCCATGCACAAAGAGAGGTCCAAAGAAAAATGGTTTGTCGAGATCAGTGTGGAAGAACTTGACTGGCCTGCACAGAGCCATAGGGTTTCGATCAAAAGTAATGTGGGGGGTCTGTGATGCAACCAGGAAGTCAAACCCAGAGTCAAACCACAGACCATAGGCTGCTCTGTATTTCTTTCCTGTTGACGGCCATATAGAGGACCTGTCTGACCACCCATATAGAGGACCTGTCTGACCACCCATATAGAGGACCTGTCTGACCACCCATATAAAGGACCTGTCTGACCACCCATATAGAGGACCTGTCTGATGACCACCCGTATAGAGGACCTGTCTGATGACCACCCATATAGAGGACCTGTCTGATGACCACCCATATAGAGGACATGTCTGATGACCACCCATATAGAGGACCTGTCTGATGACCACCCATATAGAGGACCTGTCTGATGACCACCCATATAGAGGACCTGTCTGATGACCACCCGTATAGAGGACCTGTCTGATGACCACCCATATAGAGGACCTGTCTGATGACCACCCATATAGAGGACCTGTCTGATGACCACCCATATAGAGGACCTGTCTGACCACCCATATAGAGGACCTGTCTGATGACCACCCATATAGAGGACCTGTCTGATGACCACCCATATAGAGGACCTGTCTGATGACCACCCGTATAGAGTACCTGTCTGATGACCACCCATATAGAGGACCTGTCTGATGACCACCCGTATAGAGGACCTGTCTGATGACCACCCATATAGAGGACCTGTCTGATGACCACCCATATAGAGGACCTGTCTGACCACCCATATAGAGGACCTGTCTGATGACCACCCATATAGAGGACCTGTCTGATGACCACCCATATAGAGGACATGTCTGATGACCACCCATATAGAGGACATGTCTGATGACCACCCATATAGAGGACATGTCTGATGACCACCCGTATAGAGGACCTGTCTGATGACCACCCGTATAGAGGACATGTATGTGAACATGCTTTGCATTTAAGGAACGTCATTGTAGAGGGAGCAGTGGCTGGCCAGGCAGTCACGCAGACAGTCACGCAGTCAGACAGTCAGTCAGACAGACAGACAGTCACGCAGTCAGACAGTCAGTCAGACAGTCAGACAGTCACGCAGTCAGACAGTCAGTCAGACAGGCAGACAGTCACGCAGTCAGACAATCAGGCAGACAGTCACGCAGTCAGACAGTCACGCAGTCAGACAGTCAGACAGTCACGCAGTCAGACAATCACGCAGTCAGACAGTCACGCAGTCAGACAGTCAGTCAGACAGGTAGACAGTCACGCAGTCAGACAGTCAGACAGACAGGCAGACAGTCACGCAGTCAGACAGTCAGTCAGACAGGCAGACAGTCACGCAGTCAGACAGTTGGGCAGACAGTCAAACAGGCACACAGTCACGCAGTCAGACAGTCAGACAGTCAGACAGTCAGACAGTCACGCAGTCAGACAGTCACGCAGTCAGACAGTCACGCAGTCAGACAGTCAGACAGGCACACAGTCAGGCAGACTTTCAGACAGTCAGGCAGACAGACAGACAGACAGTCAGGCTCTGTGGTATTTTTCTATTTTTGTTATTTTCTCTCCCGCTCTGTGGAGGTGGAGCTCTGTGTCTCTGTGGCTGACTGTCTTTCAGCTCCCTCTCTTTGAACAATGCTCCTCGGCACAGCTTATCTGCACCCGATTGCCTCTGTGGCCGTCGTCCTCGCAGAGAGAGAGGGAGAGCGGAGAGAGGGAGAGCGGAGAGAGGGAGAGCGGAGAGAGGGAGAGCGGAGAGAGGGAGAGCGGAGAGAGGGAGAGCGGAGAGAGGGACAGCGGAGAGAGGGAGAGCGGAGAGAGGGAGAGCGGAGAGAGGGAGAGCGGAGAGAGGGAGAGAAAAAAATTAACCGACAGACGTCAGCTGCCTACAAAACATCCTTCCCTGGCCTCTCTCTCTGTCTCTCTCTCTGTCTCTCTCTCTCTATCTGTATCTCTCTCTCTCTCTCTCTCTCTCTCTCTCTCTCTCTCTCTCTCTCTCTCTCTCTCTATCTCTCTCTCGCTGTATCTCTCTCTCTCTCTCTCTCTCTCTCTCTCTCTCTCTTTCTCTCTCAATTCAATTCAATTCAATTCAAGGGGCTTTATTGGCATGGGAAACATGTGTTAACATTGCCAAAGCAAGTGAGGTAGGTAATATACAAAAGTCAAATAAACAATAAAAATGAACAGTAAACATTACACATACAGAAGTTTCAAAACAATAAAGACATTACAAATGTCATATTATATATATGCAGTGTTGTAACAATGTACAAATGGTTAAAGCACACAAGTTAAAATAAATAAACATAAATATGGGTTGTATTTACAGTGGTGTTTGTTCTTCACTGGTTGCCCTTTTCTTGTGGCAACAGGTCACAAATCTTGCTGCTGTGATGGCACACTGTGGAATTTCACCCAGTAGATATGGGAGTTTATCAAAATTGGATTTGTTTTCGAATTCTTTGTGGATCTGTGTAATCTGAGGGAAATATGTCTCTCTAATATGGTCATACATTGGGCAGGAGGTTAGGAAGTGCAGCTCAGTTTCCACCTCATTTTGTGGGCAGTGTGCACATAGCCTGTCTTCTCTTGAGAGCCATGTCTGCCTACGGCGGCCTTTCTCAATAGCAAGGCTATGCTCACTGAGTCTGTACATAGTCAAAGCTTTCCTTAAGTTTGGGTCAGTCACAGTGGTCAGGTATTCTGCCACTGTGTACTCTCTGTTTAGGGCCAAATAGCATTCTAGTTTGCTCTGTTTTTTTGTTAATTCTTTCCAATGTGTCAAGTAATTATCTTTTTGTTTTCTCATGATTTGGTTGGGTCTAATTGTGCTGTTGTCCTGGGGCTCTGTGGGGTGTGTTTGTGTTTGTGAACAGAGCCCTAGGACCAGCTTGCTTAGGGGACTCTTCTCCAGGTTCATCTCTCTGTAGGTGATGGCTTTGTTATGGAAGGTTTGGGAATCGCTTCCTTTTAGGTGGTTGTAGAATTTAACGGCTCTTTTCTGGATTTTGATAATTAGTGGGTATCGGCCTAATTCTGCTCTGCATGCATTATTTGGTGTTCTACGTTGTACACGGAGGATATTTTTGCAGAATTCTGCATGCAGAGTCTCAATTTGGTGTTTGTCCCATTTTGTGAAATCTTGGTTGGTGAGCGGAACCCAGACCTCACACCCATAAAGGGCAATGGGCTCTATGACTGATTCAAGTATTTTTAGCCAGATCCTAATTGGTATGTTGAAATTTATGTTCCTTTTGATGGCATAGAAGGCCCTTCTTGCCTTGTCTCTCAGATCGTTCACAGCTTTGTGGAAGTTACCTGTGGTGCTGATGTTTAGGCCGAGGTATGTATAGTTTTTTGTGTGCTCTAGGGCAACGGTGTCTAGATGGAATTTGTGGTCCTGGTGACTGGACCTTTTTTGGAACACCATTATTTTGGTCTTACTGAGATTTACTGTCAGGGCCCAGGTCTGACAGAATCTGTGCAGAAGATCTAGGTGCTGCTGTAGGCCCTCCTTGGTTGGTGACAGAAGCACCAGATCATCAGCAAACAGTAGACATTTGACTTCGGATTCTAGTAGGGTGAGACCGGGTGCTGCAGACTGTTCTAGTGCCCGCGCCAATTCGTTGATATATATGTTGAAGAGGGTGGGGCTTAAGCTGCATCCCTGTCTCACCCCACGACCCTGTGTGAAGAAATGTGTGTGTTTTTTGCCAATTTTAACCGCACACTTGTTGTTTGTGTACATGGATTTTATAATGTCGTATGTTTTACCCCCAACACCACTTTCCATCAATTTGTATAGCAGACCCTCATGCCAAATTGAGTCGAAGGCTTTTTTTTTCTCTCTCTCTCTCTCTCTCTCTCTCTCTCTCTCTCTCTCTCTCTCTCTCTCTCTCTCTCTCTCTCTCTCTCTCTCTCTCTCTCTCTCTCTGTCTCTGTCTGTCTGTCTCTCTCTCAATTCAATTCAATTCAATTGACTTTATTGACATGGCAAGTTATTATTACTTACATTGTCAAAGTATACATATCGAAAAATTTAAATAAAATATATATGTATATATATACACAAAATATATATATTTATATATAAATAAATGGTGGGACTAACAGTAATAATAATAGTAGTAGTGGACATGGGATTACCATTAATAACAGCTACAACAACAATATTAATCAGAACAACAATACATTAAAGCAACAGTAGTAGACCAGTGTCAACATGACTGAGAAGACACATGACCTGGTACGAAAGACAAAACAAAACTAAGCTAAATGGGAAATATTATCAACATTACTTTGCATTTTTCACTGGCTGTCCCTCAGGCTGTGGCAGGAGGACACATATTTGGCTGCCAAAACTGCACATTTTGGCTTTTCACCCAATAAATATTTGAATTTTTCTTCATCTTTTATAGTTTCAAATTCTTTGTATTGAATTATAATTTTGGGAAAGAAATATGCTCTTAGGTCTGAGTATTTGTCACAGTGTAGTAGGAAATGCACTTCTGTCTCTACCTCTCCCCTGGAGCAGAGTGAGCACAGCCTGTCCTCTCTGGGCAGCCAGGTTTGTCTGTGACGACCGGTCTCTATAGCCAGACTGTGCTCACTGAGTCTGTACCTAGTCAATGTTTTCCTCAGTTTTCTATCAGTCACAGTGGTCAGATAGTCTGCCACCATGTACTGTCTGTTTAGAGCCAAATAGCATTGAAGTTTACTTAGATTTTTTGTGGTGTCTTTCCAATAGGTTATATATTTTTCTTTTTGTTTTGTGATGATTTGGTTGGGCCAGATTTTCTGAGGGCTGTCCTGAGGCTCTGTGGGGTTGGTTTGGGTTGGTGAACTGAGCCTCAGAACCAGCTGGCTGAGGGGACTCTTCTCTGGTTTCATCTCTTGACATTGTAGAGCTGTGTGATGGAATGTTTTTGGGTCACTTGTTTTTAGATGGTTGTAAAATTTGATGGCTCTTTTTTCTATTCGAATGAGGAGGGGATATTGGCCCAATTCTGCCCTACATGCGTTATTTGGAGTTTTTCTTTGTACTTGCAATACAGTCTTGCAAAACTCTGCATGCAATACTTCAATTGGATGTTTGTCCCATTTAGTAAATTCATTATTAGAGAGTGGACCCCATACCTCACTGCCATATAGAGCAATTGGTTCTATAACTGATTGAAAAATTTTGAGCCAGATTCTAATTGGAATTTCAATTTTGATGTTCCTTTTAATGGCATAGAATGCTCTTCTTGCTTTGTCTCTCAGCTCATTCACAGCCATGTGAAAGCTACCTGTGTTGCTGATATTTAGTCCTAGATATGTGTAGTTTTTGGTGTGTTCTAATAGAACTGTGTCCAAATAGAATTTATATTTGTCATCCTTATTTCCGGACCTTTTTTGGAATATCATTATATTTGTTTTTTTTAGGTTAACGGTCAGAGCCCAAGTCTGACAGAACCTGTGAAGATGATCTAGGTGTTGCTGTAACCCCTCTTTAGTGGGAGACAGCAGCACCAGGTCATCTGCGTACAGCAGACACTTGATTTCAGTGTTGTGTAGGGTGATACCAGGTGCTGCCGATTCTTCTAATGTTTTTGCCAATTCATTAATGTAGATGTTAAATAATGTTGGACTTATTGGGCAGCCCTGTTTCACTCCCCGCCCCTGAGAGAAGAAGTCTGTTTGCTTGTTGCCAATTTTAACCGCACATTTGTTTTTAGTGTACATTGATTTAATAAAATCATATGTTTTCCCTCCAATACCACTTTCTATTAGTTTATAAAAAAGACCTTCGTGACAAATTGAATCAAATGCTTTCTTGAAATCTACAAAACACGAGTAGATTTTGCCTTTGTTTTGGTTAACTTGTTTATCAATTAGAGTGTGGAGGGTGTAAATGTGGTCAGTTGTACGATAATTTTTTAGAAATCCAATCTGGCTTCTGCTCAGGACGTTGTGTTCGTCAAGGAAATGATGTAGTCTGCTATTTATAATACTGCAGAGAATTTTCCCCAAGTTGCTGTTAACGCATATTCCTCTGTAATTATTTGGGTCAAATTTGTCTCCATTTTTATAGATTGGTGTGATCAGTCCCTGGTTCCAAATATCGGGGAAAATACCTGCAGTGAGGATAATGTTGAAGAGTTTGAGTATAGCCAATTTGAATTTGTGGTCTGTATATTTGATCATTTCATTTAAGATCCCATCAGCACCACAGGCCTTTTTGGGTTGGAGATTGCATATTTTTTCCAATAATTCTTCTTCTGTAATTGGGGTATCCACAGGATTCTGATAGTCTTTGACTGCTAATTCAAGGATTTGTAATTTTTCTTGTATATCGTTTTGTTCTGGGCTCTTTGTTATATTGCTGTAGAGGTTTGCAAAGTGATTTCTCCACATATCCCCATTTTGGATAGCCAACTCCTCATGATGAGGTTTGTTTAATTTATTCCAATTCTCCCAGAAGTGGTTTGATTCTATGGATTCCTCAATTCCATCCAGCTGATTTCTAATGTGCTGTTCCTTTTTTGTTCTTAGGGTGCGTTTGTATTGCTTCAGTGTTTCCCCATATTGAAGGCGTATATTTTTGTTGTCTGGTTCTCTGTGTTTTTGATTAGATATATTTCTCAATGACTTTCTTAGATTTTTGCAATCATTATCAAACCATTTTTCATTATCTGTTATTTTTGGTTTGCTCTTATGCTTCTTTAGATTAGCCAAGGAGGCTAATTTGTCAAATATAAAGTTTATGTTCCTAACGGCCAAATTTACACCTTCATTGCTGAAGGAGAATGTTAAGGCTAAAAAGTTGTCCAGGAGAGATTGTATTTTTTGGCTACTAATTGCTTTTTGGTAGATGTCTGTACTGTTTGCACTCCATCTATAGGCTTGTTTAGTACCATGTAGTTTATTGGGCCATGATGCTTCATGGTTGGGTTCTGCTCTTCTCAGATACACTGTGATTTTACTGTGGTCTGAGAGAGGTGTTAGTGGGCTGACTGTGAAGGCTCTGAGAGACTCTGGGTTTAGGTCGGTGAGGAAGTAGTCTACAGTGCTGCTGCCAAGGGATGAGCTGTAGGTGTACCTACCAAAAGAGTCTCCTCTCAGCCTGCCATTGACTATGTACAGACCCAGTGTTCGACAGAGCCTCAGGAGCTGTAATCCATTTTTGTTTTTCACTTTGTCATAGTTGTTTCTGTGGGGGTATGTGGGGAGGGAAAGGTTATTGCTTCCTGGTAGGTGTTTATCCCCATGACTGTTAATAGTGTCTTGTTCTTCTGCTATTCTAGCATTCAGGTCTCCACAGACCAGTACGTTGCCTTGGGCCTGAAAGTGACTAATCTCTCCCTCTAGAATGGAGAAGCTCTCTTCGTTGAAGTAGGGTGACTCTGAGGGGGGAATGTATGTGGCACAGAGGAAGACGTTTTTATCTGTCAAGATAGCCTCCTTGTTGATTTTTAACCAGATAAAGAATTCTCCTGTTTTGATCAATTCGATTGAATTAATTAGTTCAGATTTATACCATATTAGCATTCCCCCTGAGTCTCTGCCCTGTTTGATTCCTTTTAATTTAGTGGATGGTATGATTATCTCCCTATAACCTAGTGGACAGCCAGTGGAAACATCACCTCTGCACCATGTTTCCTGTAGTACTACAATATCAACATCATCAATTTCTTTCAGGAAGTCTGGGTTTCTGCTCTTTAGCCCAAAAGCAGAGGACTTCAATCCTTGTATATTCCAACATGCAACGTAAAAAGACTTCATAACTTTTTTTTTTCTCTTTTCCTTACCTTTCAAAATGAGACAAACACTCACAATCCAAGAAGAACCATTAAAATAGGATTTTTCAATTAAAGTAAACTCTTATTTTGCAAATGTGATTTGTTTATCATTTAAGATAGAATTTGTGTCATGCCACTTGGGTGGATGTAGTGTGAGAATGGTGGAGTTCTTGTGCTCATCTTACCATGACCCTCGGCCCATCACATGTGAGCATAGTAGACTCAGCATTTGTTTAATGTCACTCATTTGGTTGGTGGGGGCTGGGCCAGTTGCTCCTCTCACAGCCTGTGCGTAGCTCTGCCTGCTGGGCTGTGGCTCCTCCAGGTGTGGGTCTGCGGTGGGGAGGAGGGGGGTGGTAGGCCTCACCTGGGTGGCTCTGAAGCTGGGCTGGGGTGGTCTGTGCTGCGCTGGCTGTGGTGGGCATTGAGGTTGGTGGTGCTGTGGTCGTGGCTGGGGGGTCCAGGGTGCTGGTCCGGGATGTTGTCTCGGTGATCTCGGCGGGGTGGAGATTGCTCCGCTGTTCCTGGGTGGAGAGGTCGGGCTGCGGTTTAGAGCGACGTCCTTGAGAGTCTTGGCAAGGATGGGGACTGTCTCCCTGTACAGGTGAACATGGTCATAGAGACAGTCCAGATCGAGGGTGGGATGGTGGGCCAGGTGTACATTGGGTCGCAGGGCACAGTCCCGGGAGAGGCTGGCGTTTATTCTTTGGATTGTGGCAGGGTGGAAGTCCCTCCTCTGTAGAAGGGTTGACACTATGATTCTTGAGTTGGGGAAGATTGCGGAGGCCTTCTCAATCACTCCCCGTAGTGAAGTCGCCACCCTCTCCTGCTGAGCACGCAGCTCGTTGCTTCCGGTATGTATGATTATGTGGCTTGGCGACCCGAGATGGTTCTTATCAAGCAGCTCCATGGCACTTTGCGTTGTTGGGCACCACACCTTTCTCGTTTTGTGTCTAGGGAAAAGTTTCTTCTCCTGAACATACTTCCCATTTGAGTCCATTAACAGGACGATGTCAGCCAGTGTTTCTTCTGGACTGGGGGGGGCAGAGGGGGGGCTGGTGGGTGTTGGAGCTGGGGTGTGGCTGGTCTGTGTGGGTGCCACTGTCAGTGGGAGGCTGTTCTGTGGGTTGGGGAGGAGGGGTGCAGCAGCCAGGGCTGGGGAAGTCTGGCTGGTTGAGCTGGGCTCCTCTGCTGTGTGAGGGCAGGTCATAGGGTGGTGATCTATCTGCTCCTGCAGCCTGTCCTCTGCTCTCTTTCTCTCCTGCAGCTCCTCTCTTAGTGCGGTCAGCTCCTTATTGCTGCTCTGCCTGTCTTTTTGGAGCTCTCTCACCTCCTTTGTTAGATCAGCCAGCTCTCTCTTGAGTCCGTCTCTCTCTTGCTGAACCTCTTTCAGCTGTGTTGCAAGGCTGCTGTCCTGCTCTGTCCTCACCTTGGTTAGGAGCTCCTCTAAGGTGTGGTTGTCTGGTTGCTGTTTGCTCACGCTCTCCCTGAGCAGGACCACCTCCCCCTCCAGTTTGGTGAACTCATCCATCATGGCAGCCATGGTGGTGAGGAGGGCCTGAGCCTGCTCTGCACTGAGGGGGTCGCTCTCCTCCTGGGGCGTGTCCTCCACTATGGTGGGAAGAGAGGTGCTGGATGTGCCTTTTTGGGTGGGGAGGGTAGGGGTGAGGGTGGTGCTGGGGGAGTTTGTCTTGTGGGAGGGCATGTCACTGGTGGTGTCCTTCTCTCTCTCCGCTCTCTCCTTAATGGTCTGAAAGTCTGTTTCAAACAGCCTGATGTTACCTTGCACCATGACAGTCCCAGTCTTGTAGAGGTTGATTGTTATCATGGTGCTGTCAGGGTCGTCTGTCTCTTTGATTTTCAGCTTCCACCCATTACAGATTCCCTCTTTCTTTATGCATGGGTAGTGAGAGCAGACTGCTGAGCGCCATGCATTTGGCTGGTCAGTGAGGAAGATGAGATTACTCACGTCACCGTTTTTGTAGAGGTCTGCAAAAAGGGTTTCTGGCCTCTTCTCTAGTAGTTTCTGTTTGAAAGCTTTCCTCATTGTGTCATTTTTTACCTTTTTTGGGTAGAGAATGGATTCTGCGCTGAGGGGGAGTGGGGACATGGTGTCTGTGCGCTCTGCTACTACCGCTACTGCTGCGCTGTTCTGCTGCCCCGTTGCCATGGCAACCGATTTGTTTGTCTGCTGTTCGCGCTACTTTCAAAAAACAGCAAAAATAGTGAAAAATCCTCACACAAAAGACTGAAGATATGTTTACAGTTAGTCCGTGCTCCTTTTTGGTTTACTCACTCAGTTTGGTCGTTTGATGTAGTTGTATTAACTGACCTTGCTAGGTTTGTTCTAGCTCGTTTCTTATGGCTAGCTTGTTAGTCTGCTGGCTGGGTCTTTGTTGTGTAGCTAGCTAGCTAGACTCAAAACTTCTTAACTTGAGGCGCAAAGTTACTTTTTTTTCTATTCTGAATGTATAGAGTTGTTGTTCATCACTTCTTGTCTGGAATTCTTCTTCGATTAGAGTGTTTATCTCATTCTAAAAACCAAAAAAAATCAAATATATCAGGAGCTCATGTTGAGCATGACTCTCTCTCTCTCTCTCTCTCTGTCTCTCTCTCTCTCTCTCTGTCACCTACTCTCCCTCTCTCTCTCTCACCTACTCTCCCCTAGTCTCTCTCTCTCTCTCTCTCTCTCTCTCTCTCTCCCTCTCTCTCTCTCACCTACTCTCCCCTAGTCTCTCTCTCTCTCTCACACACACACACAATCTCTCTCTCTCTCTCTACTCTATGCCCTCTCTCTCTCTCTCTGTCTCTCTATCTGTATCTCAATTCAATTCAATTCAATTCAAGGGGCTTTATTGGCATGGGAAACATGTGTTAACATTGCCAAAGCAAGTGAGGTAGGTAATATACAAAAGTCAAATAAACAATAAAAATGAACAGTAAACATTACACATACAGAAGTTTCAAAACAATAAAGACATTACAAATGTCATATTATATATATGCAGTGTTGTAACAATGTACAAATGGTTAAAGCACACAAGTTAAAATAAATAAACATAAATATGGGTTGTATTTACAGTGGTGTTTGTTCTTCACTGGTTGCCCTTTTCTTGTGGCAACAGGTCACAAATCTTGCTGCTGTGATGGCACACTGTGGAATTTCACCCAGTAGATATGGGAGTTTATCAAAATTGGATTTGTTTTCGAATTCTTTGTGGATCTGTGTAATCTGAGGGAAATATGTCTCTCTAATATGGTCATACATTGGGCAGGAGGTTAGGAAGTGCAGCTCAGTTTCCACCTCATTTTGTGGGCAGTGTGCACATAGCCTGTATTCTCTTGAGAGTCATGTCTGCCTACGGCGGCCTTTCTCAATAGCAAGGCTATGCTCACTGAGTCTGTACATAGTCAAAGCTTTCCTTAAGTTTGGGTCAGTCACAGTGGTCAGGTATTCTGCCACTGTGTACTCTCTGTTTAGGGCCAAATAGCATTCTAGTTTGCTCTGTTTTTTTGTTAATTCTTTCCAATGTGTCAAGTAATTATCTTTTTGTTTTCTCATGATTTGGTTGGGTCTAATTGTGCTGTTGTCCTGGGGCTCTGTGGGGTGTGTTTGTGTTTGTGAACAGAGCCCTAGGACCAGCTTGCTTAGGGGACTCTTCTCCAGGTTCATCTCTCTGTAGGTGATGGCTTTGTTATGGAAGGTTTGGGAATCGCTTCCTTTTAGGTGGTTGTAGAATTTAACGGCTCTTTTCTGGATTTTGATAATTAGTGGGTATCGGCCTAATTCTGCTCTGCATGCATTATTTGGTGTTCTACGTTGTACACGGAGGATATTTTTGCAGAATTCTGCATGCAGAGTCTCAATTTGGTGTTTGTCCCATTTTGTGAAATCTTGGTTGGTGAGCGGACCCCAGACCTCACAACCATAAAGGGCAATGGGCTCTATGACTGATTCAAGTATTTTTAGCCAGATCCTAATTGGTATGTTGAAATTTATGTTCCTTTTGATGGCATAGAAGGCCCTTCTTGCCTTGTCTCTTGTCTCTTGTCTCTCTCTCTCTCTCTCTCTCTCTCTCTCTCTCTCTCTCTCTCTCCCTCTCCCTCTCTCTCTCTCTCTCTCTCTCTCTCTCTCTCTCTCTCTCTCTCTCTCTCTCTCTCTCTCTCTCTCTCTCTCTCTCCCTCTCCCTCTCCCTCTCCCTCTCTCCCTCTCTCCCTCCCTCTCCCTCCCTCTCCCTCCCTCTCCCTCCCTCCCTCCCTCCCTCCCTCTCCCTCCCTCTCCCTCTCCCTCTCTCTCTCTCTCTCTCTCTCTCTCTCTCTCTCTCTCTCTCTCTCTCTCTCTCTCTCTCTCTCCCTCTCTCTCTCTCTCTCTCTCTCTCTCCCTCTCTCTGACGGTTCCTCTCCTCCCCTCCCCTCCCCTCCCCTCTCCTCACGTTCTCCTGCCCCCCCCCCCCCCCCGCTGATTCACCTCGTCCAGCAGCGGTAGGCTGTTGAACGAGGATTGCTGTAATATGGAGGATTGCTGTGATATGACCCTCGTACTCTAAACTAATTAAGTCGTGGTTAATTAGATCAATTAAATGCTTGTAACGTTTGTAAGCCCCTCATTCATTTAATGAATCTCCTTCCCGACTGAGATTCAGCATTAAAGGAGCTTATCCCTTTATTTTCTCTCACTAACAAAGCCACTCTTCCACCAGTTCCCTTTTCCTGTTATTTTATTTCTATACCAAACTGTCTGTCAGATGAGTTGATAAGAGAACACCCAGGCTTGTCTATCTCTCTGTCCTGAGAGAAATGTATGGAATTTCTTTAGGAATTAAAAATATCTTATCTGTGAGCCTGTGAGTGACAGGGATAAAATCCTCTGCCACGGTGTTGCGGTGTTGCCTTGTCTCCTTCCCTCCCTCCCTCCCTATCTCTCCTTTTCCCTCTTTATGTCTCCTGCTGTCTATCATGTGATGCCTGAACACAATAGAGCAATAGCATATTTTACAGAGATTGCATTAAAATAATGAAAAGCCCTCTTCACCCCATAACAACCTCAACAGGCGGGGGTTTGTAACGTGATTCTGTCACCCTAGTTTTAAAAACCTTGTTCAGACACGAGGACCGGTCCTCTCCAGGTGTCATTGTTACCATGACTGTAGAAGTCAGAGGAGAAAGCTTGGTACTTATTACTTATCCTACCGGACTGGATGTCTTTTGTATCCAAATGTATGACATTAAATCATGTTAGCTATTTTCTAAGGACATTATACCTCCTTCTAAGGACATTACACCCCCTTCTAAGGACATTACACCCCGTTCTTAGGACATTA